>NC_083614.1:30816613-30926613 GCF_963584025.1 Labrus mixtus | reverse complement strand
TCACACACACACACACACACACACACACTCGGAAGAATGTACACAAACACACATATGGAGCCACATACATGCATGACTGCCCAAACACACACAGCAGACTTCACCTGCTGAGCTAAACACAGTGGGATTGATCCTAATTAGTGCTAATCAATATGTTGATTGATAGTTTCACCTCAAAGAAATCGTCCGACCTCAAACAATGGGAGGTCAGGACATCCTCTCCTGACTCTTTACAAAAAGTCTCAGTGATCAGAGGACCATGAAACAACCTCTGGGAATACGTCTGTCGCCTGTCCGTCAATCAAAGACAGTATCTAGTGATGAAGCTGTGGGGAAGAAATGGTTTATTTTGTGCACACTTCTTACTTTCTCTGCATGCTGGGTGGGTGTGTGGAGGACTCTGCTGGATGTTGGGTTGTTTTACCCTCAGCTATGACTGCAGGTATTTGCATGACTAGGTGTAATGTTTGTCCATTGTTTAGATTTTTTCCTTGTTGACCAGAGACGAGACGATCACGTATTGTTTCTGTTGTTGGTAATGACGTTTAATACTCACAGTGGGGATTATTCAACTCTTTGCATTGTCTCTAGTAAGGATGTCGCTAAAGTTATGACTTAATAAATAACATTTTACCAACCTAAACATGATGTATGGAGGCTAATGCGCCTTAAACGCGACATTACAGAGAAGAAGAAAAAGACGACGAACGGCCAATCATGTCGCAGAGATATGGGGTAGGCAGGCTTACAGATGTTTGGAGCGGAATGGAAACGGAGCTGAAATGAGGAGCTAAATGTTAGCGACACCGAGGAACATGCTGAGCCTATCAACTCAAAGCAGAAAAAAAAAACATTGTCGAAAAGAAAGGCCACTCAACTTCAGGAGTTTGGAGACATTTTGGATTTTTACAGTCCAAAAAAAAATGAATAACGTGCTCTGTAAACTGTGCCGAAGACAACGGGCAAAACCACAAACCTTTTTCCACTGTTTGAAACGATAACACCCGTAAGAACACAGCGAAGGAAAGAAATGTCTTAACGTCCCAAACGAGTGTTAATGCACCCCCGGCAGGCAGCAGGCCAGTATATTCCCCAGCAGTAGCAAACTGTGATATCAGCGTTTTCCAGCACTGTGCTCCGAGCTTATGATTGTGAAATGTTCCTCTATTCAAGTATAGTTTATCGTGGTCAAATAAATAAATCATCTGGTTTCTTCAACTTTCACTCAGAAAATAAATTCAGCCTTTAACTGTGAAAGGAAGAAAGATTTGACATTTATCGTGATAATTATTGATATCGACTGATATGAACAAACGACTTAAACAACCTTGTGAGAACAGGATGCTTGATATAGTTATAGAGTGTTAAATTATTGGATTTAATTAGTTAAATATGTCTTTACATACCATATCACATTGATATAAAGTTAAAAATAGCATAACATTTGATTCTTTGGGAAGTGGGGCGGCAGAACTCGGGCTGTAGCGACTTGAGTTCAGAACAGGAAGGTTGCTGTTTTAAGTCTGGATATTGGGCTAGTAGCTGGAGACGTGCCGGTTAACTACCTGGACGTTGCCGAGGTTTAAATGTGTGCTTGCTTTGGGGGCGGCAGCACTAAAATATGGAAGTTGTACTGTTGGCTGGAGAGGTGCCAGGGCACTTCCTGATCACCGCCGAAAGGGCCCTTGAGCAAGGCACCGAACCGGTAGCAGCCCCGCTAAAGCATGTCCACAGGTCCTGTCTATGTGTGTATTACGGGTCTATGTGTGTCTGAAGCCTGTCGCTCAATAAAACCAGAATTTCCCTCAGGGATTTTATGTCAAATAAAAAAAATCAACTCACTCAACTCATTATACTTTCTCAAGAAGCCAATCATCACGACTTTGACCAAGATGTCATGCAAAGTTTGTATTTTACATAAAGGAGATTTTTATCATACAGGGAATACAGTATGTGTAACATTTTTAACCCTTTTTTTTCACCGTGTTATTGATGAAGTGTCTCCCCCTCCTGTGTATTTGGGTTAAACTCTCTCTGTAATTTGGTCACATGGATTTTCCCGTCATGCTGACAGGTTGTCATTTGACTCTTTTTGTTCGAAAACTCACTTAATTTCACCTTTTCCAGCATTTCTGACAGAGAAAATCAATACAGTAAAGTGCACTCTAACTATCAGCTTTTCTTTCTAAATAACTGTCACTACTTGTCAAGTACTTGAGTAGTCTTTAGAATAAGAGAGAGATCTGAGTAAATAGCATTTTTAATGAACTAAAAAACAAAGTGTCCCATCTCCCTCCAGTCGAGTGAAACTCAGATTTGTACAAGTTTACAAAAAAAACAAATATCTGAATGTAGAAGATCCTAAACAACACATTTTAAACTTAATAAATTAATCAATACAGATTAAAGTGAGCCTCTTATTGTTTTTCATGAGGCTTACAAACTGTTAATATCACTTTTTTAGCAGGTGCTAAGAAGGTGCTAATGCCAGTAATTTATTCAGTGTTAATCCTGACAGCAAAGGTAGTTAACATTTTAAATATGTCTCTCTCACACACACACACACACACACACACACACACACACGCTCAGGCCTGAGGGCTAACAGTAGCCCTTCCGGGGGTTTCAGGGAGCCCCGTCGTTTTCCTGCTGTGCTGCACTGTCATGTAGATGTAAACCAACGATCATCTCCCCCATTCAGCAGGCTGCCTTTGTTTTATGTCCCCCCCCACAATTCGTGTGTGTGTGTGTGTGTGTGTGTGTGTGTGTGTGTGTGTGTGTGTGTGTGTGTCTGTGGGTGATGCATGTGTGTGAGTAAGTACGCAATTCAGTAAATAGGTAAGCATCCCTCCCAGCATTTCCTGTCTTACGGAGCTCAGGCGGTGTTAGCCAGGGTTAGCTGAGGCTTTAGCACCTGCTGTCACTGCTGCAGTCCTACTCACTTGTCCAGACACAACGGCTTTAGCGAGGAGATGAGGATTACTGCTAGTAATGTGTGTTAAGAGCATTAGCGGTGGGCCTGGGTGGGTAATAGATTGTTAGAAAGTGTCAGACAATAACCAGGAACTCTCCTTTAATTGAATAATGCCAAACGAAAAAGCTTGAAAAGTTTGCTAAATGAAGTGTGTGTGGAGGAAAGTTTTGACTTTTTGCAGCAACATGTGTTTGTTTACATGTTTGAATGTTGAAATCTTAGTCAGTGAAACAGCAGAGGAAAGTGGGCTTTATCAGCTTATCCCAAATCCCGGAAAAAAGAAGTCATTAACAGACTCAGCTGAGATTTTGATGACTGTTGTTTTCTCTTTTAAAACCAAGGACACGTGTTGCAAAAACATGGATTTCATCAGACAGCGATGACTTATATCTGTGCAGTGACACTGGGAATTGGAAGAAAGCTGTTTTTTCTACGAGAATGCACCGCAGTGTTAAGTTGATTTTAGACAATGTGAGCCATTGTTACTGAAGCAGAGGTTCATTATAATGCAGTTACAATTGAATGCATCACTTTTAATTTGGAAAAGAACCTATCAAGCACTGTCTCCAAAATTCACTGCAATGATGCAATTTATCAAAATCAAGTTGTCTTATTACTTTAAACCCCGTTTACTAGAAATAAATGCAATAAATCAATTATTTGCAGGCTTTTGTAAAGAACCAATCGTCCCCTGGATTAAAGTGCATTTAACTTGAGCCGTTTTCACATATGCACTCCTGAAAATGTTATAGAATATTTCAAGCAGACTGCCCCTGAAATCCCCCTGTTAGTTGGCTGCTCATAAGCGCCTCACAGCGGGAGACTTTCCCTGTTGGAAGGGGAGGGGGGGTGTGAACGACGCAGAAGTTTCTGAAGAAGCAACAGAGTCCGCAATATGATGCAACTTTTTGCCTTATTGCATTTACATCAATGCTTACTGTAGTTTCATATGTTCACAATTTCAACATCGAGCGGAGAAGAATGTACGTACTTAGGAAAAGACAACATGATGACTTGATGCTGCTCATACAGTCTATGGGTTTGCCATAGATTTCCTGTTGCATTCACACACGAGTTCACCCAAACATCACCAGATTTACTCATGAGATGGCAGGGAAAAGTTTGGGTGAAGTCGGAGAGAAAGATTCTGCTGTTTTTGTGTTCACACATGCAGCTCAGGAGTTTTGTTCAATTGTGAAAGCATTTTTTTTAGGTTGTTAAAAGTAATTTAAAAAAACAGTTTGAAATGTTTTTCTTCTAGCCTAAATCATCATATCACTCCTCTACTGATTAGCATTTCTCCTCCACATGGTGGGAAATATTTTGATCACTTGTCTTCTGGAGACCACTGGTTTGACTGGCACACACACACACACACACACACACACACACACACACACACACACACACACAGACCCCTCAGTGGGTGTCAGCAGCAGACCAGGTAATGATGGCTATTTCAGTTTCTCCTCTCCTGATGTTCACATTGACTGGCAGCCTCACACTGAGACAGATAATCTCCCCTCCTCTCCTCCCTACACACAGTCTGTACGAACACATCTGCACGGAGAAAGAGTTGTATCCAATAGTCCCGGTCTGTTACATTTTGTTGAATGTTTAGTCACTTTACAGACTTGTTTGTAGATAATTGGTCAATTGTATTGGTTTCTTCATGAGTCTGTATCAAATTCATGCCAAAATAATTTCTTCACTCTTGGTTTTTCCAGAAGTCGTTTTTCTGTCATCATACTGAAAACCAAACAGCACCAACAAAGTCACCTATCTGACGTCATACACAAACTATAGACGCACAAAGCACAATATGTAAGCGCATAAAAGTTACTGAAAAAACTACATACACATCCTGTTTGCTGCTAAAAACCCCATTAGACATTAACATCTATCCTCAATGAAGGATCAAACACTATGCAACTGTAATAGAAATGCATGGCAAGAAATATGCATCAGATAGAGTCTGCTAATAAAACCAGATTGGAGATGCAACTGATATTGTTCTTAAAATCCAGATATAAAATATAAACTGAGATGTTTTAACTTTATGAATAAAATAACAAACAGCTGAAAAAACTCATGTTTCAAATAAGTGTAAATAAATGTATATACTTGCACTACTGTGGAAATTCTCATGAATTCCAAAGAGTAAATGTGTTTTTAAAGGTACTGAGTCTGAGAAAACGTTGTGTTACAGATTCAGAGGCACAGAGAGGAAACGAGGGAGGGGTTTCCCTGTTTCCTGCTGAACTGCAAAGCGTCTCGGTGTGTGAAAGACACAAGACTAATCACTCTCATTGTGGCCTATTTCCATGGTAACCCTGCACCGAGCGGTAATTTAGCTTCACTAGCTAACGACACAGAGCGAGTCATTATCTTAGTGCCAGGCTAGGGCCTCCTATTTAAAGATTCACACCACAAATGAACAATTAGAGAACGGATTGCTGGCCTAAGTGGGGGAGAGATGGGCAAAGACAAAGAGAGAGAGAGAGAGAGAGAGAGAGAGAGCAGACAAGCCCAAAATGTGGTCACTCCTGTGTCCGTCCATTCATTTTATTCTGAAGAAATTCATTCTGACCCAGAATTTTTGCTCACAAATATTCAAAAAAGACAGAAACAACAATACTGAGGTACAATAAATAAACAGATTTAAATTATGTGCTTCAAGTTGCAAAGTTGGCTTCTAAGTTTACTGTATATCACTCTCCAATGCAGGCTGAAGCCAGGATTTTACTTTACTTTGCTGGCCATGTTTTGCAAAGGTTCGACTTTTTTGCCGATGACACTGTGCTTGTTTTTGCACAGGACTCTGTGTTGGCAGCTAAACTGCATCAGACCAGTTTCCTCATTAAAGCAAATGAATGTATTGTAAATTGTGTATCTTCAGATTGTTTTACCTTTGTGCAAATACTTGTGACATTATTCATGCTACATTCACACTAATACACAATATTACAAATGTAAAAAAATGTATTTAAAACAAACACAATCCCCGAACAGACATGTAGTATAGATATTCAGAAATAGGCAAACTTTTTGCATCAAGTTGAAAAGAGCAGATCAACCTGGACAGGAAGTCAGACAAGGGAACCCAAAGAGCATCTAGTCAGTTTCAGAAAATACACCTTATACAGACTGATGTCCTATAGCACTTTATTAACATCAAAACAGTTACCAAATGAACAGCCAAATCAACCGGCAATGCAAAGTCATATTCCTCTTAATTTATTATTATTTATCAAACCATCCTGCTTACATGGAAGAAAACTGCAAACTACATCCTTTTGTAGGGAAGCTCGGCAAACTTGATGCTCCAATTATATTAGAAAACACACTTTATCAACAGTATTTCCTCCAGTTACAGTTCACACCCATCGTTTGTGTACCATTCCTCCCTTCACCCTGAACACCCCTCAAATAAAAAAAAAATAAAAGAAACCCAGGAAACCCTTCAAGGTTAGTGTCTTATTCAAACCCGGCCGTGTGTGTGTGTGTGTGTGTGTGTGTGTGTGTGTGTGTGTGTGTGTGTCCGTGTAACGTCTCTCTCTCCCTCACACTCTCTCTGTCAGTCCCTTTATGTGCCTCCTTCAAAAGAAGCTGTCAAGTTGTACTGTTTAAGGGCTCACAGGAGGGACAAAAAGCATACTTTTGTTTTGTTTTGTTTGCTCGCCGTGGCGTTCAGCTGAATGAGTGAGTGAGCAGGGGAGAGACTCAGGAAAGGAGAAGAGAGAGAGAGAGAGAGAGAGTGTGAGAGGTAGAGAGGAGTGGGGGTAACATGTAATTTACTGTTTGCCCCACTCTACTGTACATCGCTTTAGTTATGCTAATGCTGCTCTTTGTTGGGCTGAGGAGATAGCCATCAATCAGCTGTCAATTTGGTCAATTGGAAGGGAAAAAAAAGGAAGTGGGAGAGAAAGAGAAGGCCCCTGTTGCCTCCCTCCTCGTCCTCCTCTTTTTCTCCTCTGCTACCTAGTGGACTTGGGGGTCCTGGGAAAGCCTGGCAGCTGGATCCGGATCTGGATCTGGAGTCCAGGTGTAGGGAAGGAGAAGGACGAGGGGCTTAAGGAGAATCATAGAAATGAACGTGTTTTTTCTCTCTTTATGTTTAACTGTCAAAACCCTTCAGAGACTTTTTGTTTTCTCTTGGGTGTTGTTGTTGTTGTCAAAAATCATCTTAACAGACGGATCTCATGTTAATATGTCACCTCTGGAAACTTGCCACTCAGTCGCTGTCAGCTGAGGACCAACCCTTCATTATGCTAGCTTATGTTAGCGCTAAGATAAGCTAACAGGCCCATTAGTGCCAGTTCATTTAGCTCGTTAGCCGCAGCCTCTGGCGCTGATGACATTCATTACATATCATTAGTGCACAATTAACATGTCTCGCTCTGACACCACGGCTCGCAATGTTACACGACACTTTAAATCATGTTTTATGAAACGTTTCTGCCGGCGTGACATGATTTATGAGTTTTACATGACATGGTGTTCAGTACAGCCGTCATTAAGCCGCTCTGCTGCAGAGACAGACTCAAAGGCGGGATCCTCACTTCCTGTCCTTGAGACGCAAAATTAGGGAATTTGTTTTTCGCTTTAAAATAATTATTTTCAAACTATTCCGAGTCTTATTGCTTTCTTGACTCTTAATCTTTCAGGAATGTAAATTTATATTCTGCAGCGCCTTCAAGGTAAAATAAACGGATTCCGTTTTAGAGATTGTGCGGCTGTGTGAAAGACCTTTGGGGAAGTAAAAAACTGAGCTATGCTAGATTTAGGTGAGTGTTTGGAATTTTTAGTCTGTGACTTGCTTGATTAATGAACCATATGTTATCCAGAATTGCATTATAAGGCAAGGTAAGTTTATTAGAGCGTCATTCACACATGAAGCAATTCAAAGTGCTTTGCAGAGTTAAAAACGGAACATTTAGAACATTAAAATCAGTAAAAGACACGATTACACTGATCAGTTCATATTTCAGCCTATAGGAATGTTGACGATCAGACCCAGAGCCCGCCACCTGTTCGGCTCGAGTCAAGCTGCCCACCTCCACTAGTCTTTTTTCGTCTTGGTCATTTCTTTTATTTAACTAACAGTATACCACCCTTTTCTTTAAATGCAGGATTATGCCCTGATGAAGGAGAAAAAGTAGTCTAGTCTAAAAACTATGCCACACACATAGAATGAGGGTGAATTTTCAGTTTGTGTGCAGGGAGGTGATGTTGGCGGCTGAACTTGCGATCATGACGCTGCACGTCTCAGTATTTGGATATATCGGTCGCACCAGTAGACAGAACGCATCTTACTCTTTAGATGAAAAGTAAAGATGCTCGTTTTATTCATAATTTTACGTCATACATCTGAAAACTGAATATCTACTTCTTTATATTACTTGTGGTTGCGGGATATAGATTTGAGGTGATTTTATTAATCTTTGAGGGGAATGTTTTTGTTCAGGCTTATTAATAATTTTTACGAGAATCCTTAAAATTGAACCTGAATCTTGTTCGGGCAGTTTCAGTTGAAATGGACACACACACACACACACACACACACACACACACACAGATGCAAGTTGAAGGTAAACACAATAATAAAATAAATGTTCAAAAAATGACATTTTTAGCATTATGCACTACAAAATCAATACATAATTAAAACTAAAATATTTCTCAATTTTATTCGCGAGGGGAGGAGTCAGCCGGCCGTCCCGGCGATGTAAACAAAGTGAAGATATGACTCTGAAAATTCTGAAAACATCACAGACAGTGGGACTCGGGTGTTACACCCATTGTAGACAGTCATGACTCACAGATAGGTATTTCAAAGAAACTGAAATTCATAGATTCACTCAAAGGTTTTGTTTTAGCAGTTTTTTCTTTGAAGTGTCACTTGCTTGTGTGATAGAGAACCTGAAGAAATCCTTTATATTCAAAGATCTTATAAACTGTTTACCAAGACAGTCCTTCACACACAAACACACAAACAGAGGTACAAGCAGTGCTATTCTCTTTTCCTCCCTATCACACTCGCCCACCCACTGATACACACACAGACAAACACAGAGAGAGAGAGAGAGAGAGAGGTATTGATTTTGCTGTCTCCAGGCTGCCATCAGTGTGTGTGTGTGTGTGTGTGTACTTGTGTGTGCGTGTGTATAAAAAGGGATTAAGGCCTTCGCTCAGCTGAGATACCATCAGCCATCAACCCAGCGAGTCCGCTTCGGGCTTTCCCGGCTGCCGCATTGTCTATTCTGCTCCGCTATGTGAAAAATGTTGAATATCAACAATGGCTTTCAGTGCTGTATTGTTGAGTTTTTGTATGAACTAATCTTGCCTCAGTGAAAGAGACCTAGGGCTTGGACAAAACGTCTAGAGCCACAGCATTCCTAGCTGGCTCTCCCCTTGAACGCTGAGCAGAAGGCTCGGGGCTGAGGGAGGCAGAGGAGAGGGGAAGGCAAGGCTGGAGGAGAGGCAGAGGCAGGGGAGAGACTCAGGCCGGGGGATAAGAGCTGCAAGGCGGGGTGGTTAGAGGGGAAAGATGGTTTCAGGAGAGGCTTGGGGGGGGGGGGGGGGGGGAGACCTGCAGGTGTGAGGGCGGGGTCGGCAAATGAGAAAGGTGAGGGACAGGGGAGGTCAAGATGAAGGTGCCATAGCCAGGGGAAGAATGCTAAGCTAACGTATAGGGGGGTGAAGACAGGTGAGGAGAGAATGAGGTGATAGTGGAGGAAAATAGGAGACTGGCAGTAGTTACAACAGACAAAAATATCACTTTTCCTGCACAGGAACAGAGTAACAGGCAGAGGAAAAGACTATTAATAAGTAAGGGAGATTTCTAAAGCCCCTTTAAGTATAGATCTGAGACAACAGAGACCAACATGTAACCAGAAATGAGCCAGCAGTAGATTCTCCTTTTCCCTCCATGGATGTACACACTGATTTGGACGTCCAATCAGACACCAGGACTGTGGGCCTTGTCATAATAACTACCATGACATCACTGCAAGGTAAGCTGGCTGACTGAATGAATGACCCCATTTAAAGTCTCTACTTTTTTTTTTTTTTTTTTTTCATATCCTTGTTTAATTATCATGCTTTCTCTGAATCTTTTGCTACATTTAAGGGTGTGTCCATTATGTGCAGATGTGGAGTGTGTGAGGCACAACTGTAGGAGGCCACGCAGTCTCCGCATGTCAGGTTTTTGTCTTTGTTAGCGGGGTGTTTTCATGCTGATTTATCCAGTAGTGCTGTGTCAGTGGTGCAGCTCACAGGGAGGCTTGTGTGTCTCCTTCCAGTCCTGCTGTGTCTGATGAGAGTCCTGCAGGTAGGAGGAGAGATGGGAGGGAGTGGATTTTGATCCTTTTTCCTCTTTTTGCATTTGTTCCTGCTGTCACATGATTTATTTTAGACATTACCTATAACACCAGGTTAAACGTAACAGCTTCATGTAGTATGAAGAAGAAGCATTGTTTATCCCCTCACAGGGGAATTAAACATTAAGTCAGGCTTCTGTTTAGCAGAGAGGGACCGCCACATGCCTTGCTTAAGGGCACTGCAACGGTCTTTGCAAACCATGTTTCCACACCTGAAACTTTTAGTCCCAGGAGCTACTTTTCAGTGAACACAAATGTTACCTCAGTCTCTTGTCATATGCACTTTTCCTGTTGTGTCCTAACTCCATGTTACATTGAGTACTGTCTTCACTATACTTCACTTTGAATTGATTTAATACCAACATAGGCTGTTGCAGTACTTCGACCATTAAATGAGAATGAAAGTGGGACTTTTTTGGACTTTGGAGTCTGAAAAGTAAAGACGGTTTATGTCAGATGTCTTTGCACTGTGGAGTAATAATAGTATATGTTTCAATAAAGCTAGATGGCACACTTACACCGTGAAACATTTGAATATATGACCACAGGTCTTTTTTGAAACACAATTACATGAAAAGTTAAAACACATAAATGAACTGGGGATAAATCACATCTTATGTAGTTTGGTAAAAAAAAAAAAAAAAAAGGGAAATTCACTTCAGTTTTCTTTTTTTATTTAAACATTAACAAAAAATGTATTAAGCGTCAAAGCTAAGAGATGAATTATTTTTTAGCTGCATGTTAGTGTGCTGGACTTTTTTCTACTGATGCTTTTCCTGCATCCACAGGATTGTGCATGTACCTTCTCTTCCTTCACTTACAGTGTAAATAAACTGCCCCCATATTAAATCCAAGCATTTTCTAACATTCAGCCTGCATGGGTTAGTCATGACACGTGTTATTCAGCCTATTTAGGAATAAGTATTTATGTTGTTTGGACTCATCTTTTTAAGTTTCCTGCTCAGATTTGGATCCCTGCTCCCTGCTGTGTTTTCTCTTGACTGTAGAGAGATCAGTAAATATCTTAAACACTGTGTAGTATGTGGGGATGTTTCTTTTTGAGAGAGACAGAAAACTCACCTAAGACTGACAGTGGCTGTACAAATAGTTCCTGATATTGTTCTCAATGGCACCAGGGGGTCTACAGGGGTCAAACTTCTGTGTGTGTGTGTGTGTGTGTGTGTGTGTGTGTGTGTGTGTGCTGAATGTTCTGCTGCCATGGCGGTGGTCGTGGTAGTTGTGGGAGAAGGTTTACTGGAAGGGAAGTGCGTGAGTGTGTGTGTGTGTGTGTGTGTGTGTGTGTGTGTGTGTGTGTGTGTGTGTCTGGGGTATTTTGGGGTCAGTGCCACGGAAACCTAGAATTGAGAGATGGTTGGCTTAACCCCTTCACCCCTAATATGTTCACTCTCTCTCTCTCTCCCTCTCTCTCTCTCTGTCACACACACACACACACACACACACACACACACACACACACACACACGGACATGTGAACATGAGTGCGGTCTAATCGGCGGCCCCTGGTGATTTGTCCTCTCAGCTTGAAGCCCTGTCACTCCTCCCTTGCTCTCCTCACAATTACAGCCCTGAACTGAACTAGAAAATCTGCTCCAATCTAGCAATTAGTCCTGAGGCCACTGGCTCTCTGCGTGTAGATGTGTGTGTGTGTGTGTGTGTGTTCATGTGTGTGTGCTGCTGTGTGTTCCATTTCTTGTGAGGACCGAACAGGAAGACTAAAGTTGTTGACAGACAAACATTTGGTCCGTTTGGTGTTCCTGCCACGTCAATATGTCATTAAGAGTTTCATATATTTACCTTCTTCTAATGATTTTGTAACAGATTAGTCCTCAGACGAGATGATTGTTTGTCTCACCACGATGATTGTCTTTCCCAGAATTTAGTCCACTTTCATTCTGCGCCTCTGTTTAAAGACAATGCTGCAAGTTATTGCTCTCTTCTGTTGTTTTTTTGTTGGTGTGAAATTACAAGAGCGTACATTCAAACATTTTAAGGAGTTTGTGCAATTATCTGAAACTTTAGCTCCAATTATACCCAAAGAACAGCATCATTTACTATATGTTCTTGAAAGCATTACAGAAGACTGTGTGGCTAATTGAGAAGGACAGAGGCTGTCTTTCCTTTGTTAGTGGGTACTTGGTGTAGTTATTTAAGACAACTTTATCATTGTTAGTGATGATTGTTAAGCATGTCAGAAGTAGGTCTAAGTTGTTCAATCTTCACGTTTAAGGGACACATGAGGGTTGTCTTGTCTTATCTGAGCCTCTTGTCTCCTCATATAAGTGTTACTTACATATCAACGGTGCAACAAACAAGAAGTTATATATGCAGATTCACTTCAAACACAGTTCACTCCAATTTTTTTTTTTTATTTTGTTTGTTTGTACTTCGGAACTATTTTGTGAAAAGTCAGTTTATATAATCTGAAGTGAGAGGAAGCAGATTTTGTGATTTGGAAATTTAGTAAGTATGCTGCTCCCTCTTCTTGGAATCGGTTGCAAGATACTTTAAATCTTCGGGAGCTGGTTTCCTTGAATGTTTTTGAAAGGTCGTCTTAATGATCTGGAGGCAGAAATATCTGACTGCAGATGTTTTAGCTAACTCGTATTGCCCCTTTTTGATCGCTTTGTTGCTGATGACAGATTCTGATGAATGGTTCTTTTTGTGTTTCTTTTATTGATGTTCATTGTTTTTAAGTGTTTTATGTCTGAAACCCTGTAATTGTGCTGCTGCCTGTCTTGGTCAGGACGCTTCTTGTAAAAGAGATTTTTAATCTCAATGAGACTTTTTCCTGGTTAAATAATAATAAAAAAAAAAAAGTATTTGTTTGTGAGGTCTGTTTTTTTTTCACCCCTTGAAAGGACAGCACCCTGTTCAGAACTGTAAAGAAATTAAAACAATATTTAACCAAACCAAGTCAGTGCAGATAAAAGGCTGTTTCTCTTCTATGACTGCATGTTTTTTTTTAAAATGAAAATCGAAGTCTTGTGTCAGAAGTTATACCTGAAATTCAAAGTTCATGTTTTGTAACTTTAACCCCACAACTCTCTGCATGCAAACTGAATCCAAACCTGAATAAAAAAAACACACGTTTCAAATGCTTTTATTAATGTTTTATTATCTAAATGTTATTTAAAGATGCAAAAGGTTCCTGAGAAAATGCAAAAAATACCAATCTTAAAAATGGCATCACTGAGCAGCCCAACTTCATATCCTAACAACATGTGACTTTCCTGGCTGTGACATGTGGTGACCATAAATCCTTTAAATAAGGAGAGTGATACACAGCCTCAGGTTCAATAGGTTTAAAGTAATCCAGAGTCCTTACAAGTGTGCCAAATCCTAATGAAAGCGCAGAGCGTGTGAGGATGAGAGGGTGAAGTGGACATGAGGGGGGGAGCATGGCGTGGTCAGAACGGGATGTGGTGTGGTGGGAGGGGGGGGGGGAGGAGGGGTGAGGGTCTTCATGGCCGGCGGGAGAGCAGGCCTGACTGGGCAGCGACAGAGACGCTTAGTGCCGCCTGGCTTCCTCCTAAAGACTCGGCCTCCTCTCCGCGCCCCCCCCCCCAGTGTGTCTCCTCACTCTCCTCCGCCACCACTCTCTCCTTCACTTTCCTCTCTCCTCCTTTTGTTCCCTTCCCTCCTTCACCCTCCAGTTCCTTGCGCTCACTCTCTTTTTCTACCCTCCATTTCTCTCACTTCCTTAGTCGTCGCCCCCCCCTCTTTTTCTTTCCTCGTCTGGGCCATTACAGACACTCAGTGGCGGGTATGGAGGCGAGGGTTTTGGATGAGGAGATAGAGGGAGGTGGGGGGGGGGACAAAAGGGCCCTGAGATGCAGCGGTCCGGTGAGAGTGGCTGTCTTTGAAAAGAAGCCGGACGGCGTCTTAATGCAGCGAGCGGACGGACAGACGGAGCAGACTCAGTTCTTTATCCCCGTCCTTTAGCTGATGCCTGTTTTGGCCTCCCCAAAAAAAAAAGCACATCATCCGCCTTGTGCCCTTCCCTCTACGCCTGATGTTTTATCAAACACATTAAGATATGGTGGAGGGAAAAAGGGATAGCTGAAGGCCAGACACTTATGAAGCTGATGGAGAAAAGTTTTCTCATGTGGAGCGGATAGAAAAAGAGTGTGTGTGTGCATTTCTGTCAAAAGGTTGCATCTCTTTCAGCGTACATTAAGACATTAGTGTGTTTGAGTTTCTGCTGTGCTGCTTTAGTTAAGGGGAAAATATAATATCCCAATATAAGTTGCAGCACATTAATAGAGCTAAAAAATGTTGCATGCAGGTTTTTTATTTTTTATAAAACTTCTCTTGTAGATGCAGCTCAGATGATAAAGCCTCATGCAAACAGGCTTGAATCTTGTTATCAAAAATGTTCCTTCAGTTCCTTCTGAAATGTAAAGGTTTTTTAAAAACTTTTATTTGGTACCGCTAAGAAAGCAGTAAAATAATTGTACAAATCCATGACTTTAATCTTCATGACACAAAATCAAGGACAAACAACATTTTTCTTCAAAGCTTTAAACAGTAAATAGATGAGCTGAATGGATTTTCTGTCCCCCTCCCATCTCTTATCAAACTGTATTCTCCCTCCAATTACCGCAGTTTGTACTCGGCGGTATTATTTCACTCAGACGGGAGGGGGGGGTCCTTAAATGATATTTTTTTTACCCCACGTTTATTTACCAGCGTCGGCTGCGTCTTTGTTGTGGGTGGTGTAAGAGTATTATTATGGATTTGGCTCTGAGAGCTTAGCTGCTCTGCCGTTCTGATATCAGCCGGACTTTGATCAAAATGCAACAAGCCTTTAAATCCACTTTAATCAGCGCCGCGTTCGTTTACCAACTTCACAGGAAGAACACACAGCTCGGGGATGTTTCTGAGAAGTCGGGGGAATAGACACCGACTTACTGACACTTGAGTGTTTGCACTAATAAACTTTAATGACGCTAAAACAAACAATTTAGCAGCTGAATGTTATAATCTGGTTATAAGGGTGTGAGAGCTCTTTCAATGAATGTTAAAGCTTTGTGGATTGTTCCATACATGTATGGAGTCATATTTGACTTTTTAAACCTGTGTTTGCTCTATATTCTCAGTGATTATCCATTCTTTAGGCTCCAGTTTTAGCTGGTTAGTAAAACACTCAAATTAATGCTGATGCTTCTATGAGCTAGGACAGCAAACACAACCATCAGCAGAAATATTGGGTTTTATTTTGTCCTATTTCTGGGTTTTTTGCTTTTATTTAATAGAACAGTGGATAGATTAGGATGCCAGAGAGGGAGAGCGGTGAATGGCACCAGGAAGGGAACCACAGGAAGGACTTGAATCATGTGAGACCTAACCGCTAGGCCATCTGAGCCCCGCTAAAAAAAGAAGTTATGTCTGAAACTGAAGGAGGGGGTTAGGTGTATAGGAAGATCTTCCATAGAACATTTTCATCATCATTCTGAATGTAAAATAAGGAATGTGGCCGGGGGCTTTGGATAGCCGAGCAGTTATGACGCATGTCGCACAGAGGCTATCGTCAACTGTGCTAGCCAAAACAGGCAAAAATGCGAACAAACAAACATGGCAGCAGAAAGACAGCAACCATGGTGTCACTTTTCAGACGCTTCAAATCCCTCAGTTGACTCCATCGCTGAAGAGTTTATAAAGAGCACATTCTCTCTGAATGTTTACCCTCGCTTTATCGAAACTCTGTCCTGTAGCAGCCTTCTCTGCTTCCTTCTTTCTTTTCTTGCCAGTACAGTTACGCAGGAGCCGAGCGGTTAAAAGTAACCGCGACAGTGGTTATTCGAGCAGAGATTTCTGTGCCGTTTTTCCGGTAGATATAGAATACCTCCGATGGCGGTGAATGACTTTAAGTTGGAGCTTGTGCATGCATGGCAAGGGTAAAGTACGTTTTGTACTTGGAGCCATTAAAGCATTTGATTGGTACTTTTAATCCGGACGTCACAGCTGTGATAGGTCAGCGTTTTTACAGGAGTACAGCAGCTAGAGATGGTGGCCCTTTTAATAATTTTTAGAAGCACATGATGTATTGATTGCTAGCTAGTGTAGTTTTAAAGAAAATAACAAAAAGTGAAAGCTGAATAAAATTAAAAATCCTACCTTTAAAGGCTTTATATGCAATTTTTTTGATCCAGCAGATGTCGCCCTTGAACACCAGCATGAAACCAAAACGACTCGCGCTGCATTGTTGTGTTAGCATGCTAATGCTAGCGATCTTTATTACGCTCGTATCTTCACACTGCATGTAAATTTACCTGAAATGAGCGTGATCTAGAAACACAGTTAAGCAGTGAGTACAGTATGTTATTCTTCTTTTCTCTAGTCCCTCAATTAAACAACTTTTATACACGAGGGGAGGAGTCAGCTGGCCGTCCTGGCGATGTAAACAAAGTGAAGATAGGACTCTGAAAACTCTGAAAACTCTGAAAACATCACAGACAGTGGGACTCGGGTGTTACACCCATTGTAGACAGTCATGACTCACAGAGTTATTTTCAGAGGATAGACTTGATTTATATTATATTTAAGTGTGAAAAATCACATTTAAAGCCTTTAAGTAAGGGGCAGCTGATGCAGTGTTATTATTTCATTATGTTCTTTAATAAAGAAAAAACAGATTTCTCTCAATAATAATGTTGTTCATCTAGCTTATAGCAAAATAAACCCTCGCAGAGACGAGAGCAAACAACAGCTTTATTGGGGGGAAATATGATGACAGACAATTTTAAAATGAACAAACAGAAATACAATTAAGTATGAAAACATGGTGAATCCAGTAGTTTGTTTATAGATCTGTGTGCATGTAGGCAGCACGTTGCTCAGCCTGCAGTGATGTATTAGAGTATCCATCCTCAGTGTGTTGCGCATATTAGCACGAGCACGGATAGACTGTCAAACAAAGAGGTTATAAGAGATGAGAGGACGGTTTTATTGCACAACAAAAGGTTTATAAGGCTCAAACTGATCTGCAGCGTATACCTACAACACTGGCCAAAAACACACACACACACACACACACACACACACATGACAGATGCAGGCATGCACATGTATAGAGCGAACCCATCCAACCTGTGAACGTGCCAACAAGTTCCTCAACCCCCCCCCCCCCCAAAAAAAAACACCCACACACACAGTCAGAACGGCTAAATCCTGATAGCCCTCTTCAATGTCCGGCCAAGTCCATCTACTGTAGAAACACACACACACACACACACACACACACACACACATCCAAAACCCAGTCACAACCAGGCCAACTCCCAGTTTAACACGGACACACACATATGCAAAATGTGACCACACAGCTTAGCCCCCCAGTAAGACCCACAGAGCTGACAGTAGCTGTGTTAATGTGTGTTAATGTGTGTGTGTGAGTGTGTGTGTGTGTGTGTGTGTGTGTGTGTGTGTTCACCGCGGTCAGTACTGAGGCCTCTCCCCGCAGTTTTGGGAGAACGGATGGATGGATGGAGGCAAAGAGAGAGAGAGAGAGAAAGAGGATTAGAGTGATATGGAGACAAAGAACAACAATAGTTTGTCACATTTTGTCAGAGAGGATTTTACAGAAAAGCTGATTTGGAGTTTGCCACCAACAAACAACGAGCGGAAATATGGGATTTATTACTAAATCAGTTTGAGAATGTTGCAGGAAGTTTAACAAGGCCTAAGTGTGTGTGATACAATGCGTTGTGTGTTTGTGTGTCAATTCAAACTTTCGAGCATATTTAACGGAAGCGTTGAAGTGTCAAATATGAACTTTACGAAGAGTTCCTAACAAACTTCTGTTAGAGAAGGTTTAATGGGATGTTTTTAATGTGACATCACTGACACCCCTGTGTAACAAACGGTTTCCTTTACCCATTAACTTTTCTGAGCGAGTGTCGGGAGTACATCAACATGTCATCACTCATTCTGGAGGAGCAGACACTGGACAGGCAACACACGAGCTCAACACATAAAGACAGCAGCTGACATTTGTCTATTCTTATCTGTATCCTTTAGAAAATCTGACTTCTGCATCCATCGATCCTGGTGTTGTGGTATCAGACATGTGAGACTCCACTGGTTTGAATGCATGCAGTGCTACATGTAGGACTCGGCAGCTTTCCTTCTTTTTCTTACATATTTTATGTCACGTCAAAATAGATCCTTATTTTTTATCTTTGGCCAAAATTCCTCAAACTTGCCTTTCCTATAACGTTTGCTTGCAGTTCTTCTTCTTCCTCTCCTCCATCCATCGGTTTTATGATCTGGCAGTCTAACAAGCAAAACCCACAAAAATTAAACCAGTTAAATGTGATAGTGTGTGTTCACGTGTTTCGGTTATAGTCTAAATGTTACCATAAAAACAAAACACCTCTGACATGTAAAAACTTAAATCTTTCTTAAATAAAATGTGATGTTTGTGGAGACTTTTGGAGGGATCTTCAGGAACCTTTAAGGGAACAATAGAAATCATTCAGAGGGAGTGTCACTACATTTATTTGACTGATAGAAATAAAAACATAGCCTCAATAAAAATGATGCAAAATCTTATAAGCGTACATATGTGGGCAGACATTTAAACCTTGGTAGAAAAATCAACTATGTTTAGCAGTCTGATGAAAGCAATCTAGATTAATGTGGGAAACAGAAATGCAGGTTCTTGACATTTTTCTTTTTAAATGTGTTGAATAAACGGCAGTTAAAGTACAGTCTTCAGAGAGGACAAAACCAATCGTTATCTTTTATACATGAGTTGAACTTGGAAAGTGGAGTCTTTAGTAAATGACTCTGCAGAGAAATGTGTTAAAGTTTGGTAAATAAACCATTTTCTCTTTAAATAAAGCAAATGAACATCAGTGAGGTGATCTAATAAGCGATTCAAAAATGGAATTTGTTCACCCGCTGAAGGATTATTCCTCTCTACCTCTTTGCTTGCTAAATGAGGCGTTACTGCGGCATCGTTGCCTCTTGATATTTAAGCGACTTTCCTCCACAGTTTTAGTGAAAATGTCGCCGAAGCAGCGGGACGGCGGGAGCTTTTTAGGCTCGTGCGGCGTGGAAACAGCAGGATCGCTCTGAAGTGAATGAAATGATTTAATGTTTCAGAGTCGGGCCTCGCCCCTGGGGAATGGAACGATATGGGCTCCTAATTGACACCAGGTCAACCGCTTGCCTCTGTCGCACACAAACACACACTGCGCTCTGTTTCACACTGTCTCCCTCACACACACACACACACACACACTTTACAGTGTCGCCAGCAGCCGGGCCAGTCCAGTAAACACAAAGGCCTGTGCTGTCCTGACCGTAATGATGGATGACCAGCAGGCTCATATTTTACAGGGATTTCAGAGGAGTCAGAACGTTCCCAGGCATTCAGATACAAGTCAATGGGATCTAGCCTATGGGGCTTCCCGAAAACTTCTCAGACGACTTGTTTAGGACATGTTGAAAAAAAAAAAGAAAGTAGAAATATTTTATGATTTTATTAGTCCTGAATCAGCCATTGATAGAGCAGCAGTTAATGACAGCTGAATGTGATTATCAGCCAGTGGAATGTTTTCTAAGTATCTCAGTGGTCATTATTGTTCACTTGTGTTCAAGTGAAAATGCATTTAGTGTCATGATACCTTGTTTTTGGAGTTAATCCCTGTCTTGGTTCTCTTAAAGTCTTTATATGTGATTTTTCACACTTAAATATAATAGAAATCAAGTATATCCTCTGAAAATAACTCTGTGAGTCATGACTGTGTACAATGGGTGTAACACCCGAGTCCCACTGTCTGTGATGTTTTCAGAGTTTTCAGAGTCCTATCTTCACTTTGTTTACATCGCCAGGACGGCCGGCTGACTCCTCCCCTCACGTATAAAAGTTGTTTAATTGAGGGACTAGAGAAAAGAAGAATAACATACTGTACTCACTGCTTAACTGTGTTTCTAGATCACGCTCATTTCAGGTAAATTTACATGCAGTGTGAAGATACGAGCATAATAAAGATCGCTAGCATTAGCATGCTAACACAACAATGCAGCGCAAGTTGTTTTGGTTTCATGCTGGTGCTCAAGGGCGACATCTGCTGGATCAAAAAAATCGCATATAAAGCCTTTAAGACAAGCTTGAATAAAGCTGAACTTGCGATAAACATTCTAAAATGAAATCCTCATCATATTGTCTGTGTTAGCTGTGCAGCATGTGTTAAATACTAACAACTGGACCGAGGACTTGGCCTTCAGTGAAGGTGGGACACTCAGGGGTGTGATAACCCTTTTCCCCTTCAACTGACCTTTGGGTTACAAATGTCTGGTCTGACCACAACAGTCTTTACTGGTTTGGAACCAGTTACGTTCAGTATGGGAAAACTGCTGTATCACTGTGAATCGAAGCTCTTTGTGCCGATGTACGTGATTCCTGAAGTGAACCTGCAAACTGCTCTTACCACAGGGTACGTGATAATAATAAAAGTCAGTCAGAATATATGCAGCTTTTTTCTCCTGTGTGTTCGACTGTGAGGCATTAGCTGCGGTCAATGATCTGGAGTGTTTTGGAAAGTGCTTTTTGATTTGGGTAGATTTTCAAATGTGTACTTGTTTATTTGCAAGTCCAATATAAGTGATATAAAGTCATGACCGTTAGAGAAAATTGAACAAAAACCCCAAAAAGGTGTGCGTGTCTATGTAGACTTTTACTCAACAGCATCACAAGTTTTCTTTAAGCCTGCAAATATCAGAATCAGAATCAGAATCAGAATCAGAATTGGGGTTTTATTGCCAAGTACATTTACACATACAAGGAATTTGACTTGGTGTATTGGTGCTAAACAATTAACAGGGAAATAAAGCAGAACTAGCAACAACTTAAATAGTACAGTAGAAGAAGATATTACAATATATAAAATAGAATTTAAAAATGTAAAATATAAAAGTATATTGCTGTAGATGTGTTTACCATACAGTGAGTTAAAAGTGTGGTGCGTATCATGGAGACGCTGAGGAGTACTTCAAAGTTTCGCTGAAGAATCAGTTTTGATGCCACTTGAATAAGATCCCATTCCTGGACTTTCACAGTTTAGATCCCCCTCCAGATCAGCCCCTCACACCTCTGGTAGAGGACTAACTAGAAACCCCACCCCCCTTTCAAATTACTGTCAAAAATCGGTCCATTCTAGATAAAAAAATGTCTGACATGTCCATATCGAATTCTTCATAAAGTTGTTGACAACATGAGGACATGAGTACTACAGTTTCTCACCTTTTACACATTGAAACTGGGGTCTCATGGTCCCTATGGGTTAACATGCACAACACCTAAAGGGACATCGTCAACGTCTATGAAAGAAGAACGTCACCTTGATTCTTATTCAATCTTGAATCAAGTCTGCTGAAGTTAAGAGACCTGCAGATGCAAGCAGACAGGAGTGCAGGTGTCAGAGGCGATGCCACCAGATGATCAGCTCCCCTACACGACATTTCCAAACACCCCCCCCCCCCCCCTCTGATTTTCTTACCGAGCCGCAAGAAAACACGTCTCGCACATGTGAGCAGCGCGGGGCGATGACATCTAATCAAAATGCCAGAGGAGACGACGGTGTCAGGAGGGGCGAGAAAGAGAAAACACACTGATTCCCCCACCGGCTGTATTGTCACTAAACGCCGCTCCTCTCTATGGACTGTAAATGATTTAATTTGAGCGCCAGATGTGGCGTTTAGATTCCTGTTTAAGGGGACAGAGGGAGGAAGGAGGGAGAGAGGAGAGAGGAGGGAGGGAGGGAGGGAGGGAGAGAGAATGAGGAAATGACAGGAAGGAGAGGAACAACTTGGCAGGCCGACAGCCAACAGCAGCCCGGGCACTTGACAGAGCTCTCAAACATTGCGATTGTGTGTGTGAGTGTGTGAGTGTGTGAGTGTGTGTGTGTGTGTGTGTGTGTGTGTGTGTGTGTGTGTGTTTCCTCCACTTGTGTATCATGACAGCTGAATGAAAATCAATCTGCTTCTACATCTGCCATCTTGAGTATCGGGGAGCACAGATGGGCCTTCCCCTGTCACACTGAGCTCGCTGGCAGCCGACCAACTCAGGTCTTTCCACCTCTCCTTTCCCAATCTCTTCCTCTTCTTCTCTCCCCTCCTTCCTCCTTCCTCCTCCTCCTCCTCGTCGCCGGTCTCTTCTTCGCTAATCAGATGCCAGGATCTGAAGAGGAAGAGGTTTTTTTTTTTCTTCTCCCTGCGTCGACGTTCTCCAAGTCACTCTGACAGCAGATGTTTGGGGCCTTTCGACGCCGCAATCTGGGCTCTAATCACCCTCATTGACGGCTCCGAGGGCCCCTGTTTGCGGCGCTGAATGGCAAATTAAAGCATTTTTTTCGATAACGTCTGTAATTGGCTAAATCGTTTATAAGCCCGGAGATCACAGTTTTAATCTGCAGCCTAACATGACGGATCATGAAACTGAGACAGATCTCTCGTCCGTGTGTGTGTGTGTGTTGTGTTTTGTGGCAGATGTCCTTGCCCCGTTTTTTTTTTTTTTTTTTGGGTCCCTTTCCTGATGTCTTACAGTAAGTTTGACGCTTAATGATTTGCCCATCAGATTAACAAACCCTAATCGTTCTCTCGACCGCGGTTTGTCTCCGTGTCAGGCATCCGAGCCATCCCTCTCTCCTCTCTCCTCTTCTTCATCTCCCGAGCCCATCTCATCTCTGGCATTAACTCCATTAGCCCGGTAATTGGCTCTTTAAGCAAGCGGCCGCGGACTCCGACGGCCACTTAATGTCCATCTCTTTCCCCTCCCTTCTTCCCCTTCTGCTCCCCAGTCCATCATCTACCTTCCTCAGTAAATAGCATTAACTAGTCCCCGCATAGAAATCTGAGGCCATATTAGTGTTATCCTCCCCTCTCAGCCTATTGCCGGGCTTTATGAGTCCCGATCATAGGCGATGATATGGCTAAGTGGATATTTTTTTTTTTTCTCACATCGCTCCAAAATGGGGCTCCAAATAACCCCCCAACTGTCACAGATGAATATGTAAATTCTGCGCATGGAGATCTCCCTCCATTTTTTGAACCGAGCCAGAGAAACTAAATCTGTATTTAAAAAGATGTGGATGTGGAAATTCAAGCTCATCATCACAGCCTGCACCCTCCCCCCCCCCCCCCCCCCCCCCCCCCCCCCCCCCCCCTCTCTTTTGGCTTTTCATTTCCTCGTAGAAGATGAAATAAAATGTGACGGTATATTCCTCTCTCCGCTGTGGAAATTCACACTGCGGAGGCCGATAGTTTTGTATTTTCTTTCAGGAGCCTGAAAGGAAAGATCATTTAGTTCAAAGCACTGGTGTGTGTGTGTGTGTGTGTGTGTCTTTTATTTTTTACTTTTTTTACACTATTTTGTATCATCGGAGATAATTCTACCAGAGCTTTCCCAAAACTTAAAAACAGTAGTCTTAAGAGAAGCTCAGTTTTTATTCTGATCATTTTCTGAACCAACCCTAATACGATAACCTTCTGTCCAAAATGGTTTGCCACTCTCCATCAGTCATAGTTTCTGAAAACGTTCGAGTCAGATTGACACTTTATAGAAAGTGAATTAAGCAACAAATAAGAAAATAAGAAACATTGGACCTAGAAGTTTATTTTATGTGTGCTAGTTAAAAGCCAAATCTTTAGAGACAGTAGGAGTCCTCCTTTGGGTTGAATACATACATCCTCTGTAAATGTATATTCTCATTTCTCCTCTGTGCTTAAAGGCTTTATATGTGATTTTTTGATCCAGCAGATGTCGCCCTTGAGCACCAGCATGAAACCAAAACAACTCGCGCTGCATTGTTGTGTTAGCATGCTAATGCTAGCGATCTTTATTCTGCAAATGTAAATTTACCTGAAATGAGCGTGATCTAGAAACACAGTTAAGCAGTGAGTACAGTATGTTATTCTTCTTTTCTCTAGTCCCTCAATTAAACAACTTTTATACGCGAGGGGAGGAGTCAGCCGGCTGTCCTGGCGATGTAAACAAAGTGAAGATAGGACTCTGAAAACTCTGAAAACATCACAGACAGTGGGACTCGGGTGTTACACCCATTGTAGACAGTCATGACTCACAGAGTTATTTTCAGAGGATATACTTGATTTATATTACAAGTGTGAAAAATCACATATGAAGACTTAAAGTTTTTTCCCGCCAAATAAGAAACTCAAAGTATAACCCATAAACTTAGTGTCCATGGGAGTGTTGCTGCTCATAACTCGTAGACCAATAGAAGGTTTCAGGAGTCTTTCACACATGCACAAATCTCCTGACAATTTTTGACAGGGGTGTTGACATTTATATCACACAGCTGGTGTGGTTGCTTCATAATCTTTCCTGCTCGCTGTTTGTTCTTTTTTCGCTTCTTCATTGAAACTGTGTTTACATCCAATTACACGCAGCGATGGTATAAAGTCAAAAACTGTCACTATTGTCTTGTTGCTTCATCTGCCATCTTGGATTTCTGCTGCGTCATGTCTTGCCCCCAAATCCCCTCTGACAGGGAAACCTCAAGCAGTGAGGATACACATGTGAATTAGAAAACTGAGGGACGGGCTGTCCTCATATTCTTTAGAAATTCTCAGGAGTGCATTCGTGACGACAGCTTAAGATGGTAGAAGTTTTAGTTTTTTAGAAATCTTTTGTTGTTGTATTTTTTTTGCCTTCAGGATTGTGTTTCATAACAACCTTTGACTGCTTTATGTGAAGGTGGAGAGTTGGAAACCACAGTCCTAGATGGCGTTAGCTGCCTAAAGATTAAAAGAAAGAAGCTCTTTGGTCTTTATGCATTAAATGTCTTTCAGACCTAATTGACCAAAAAATAATCTCATGTCTACTTACTGGCTTTTGCAAGATCAACCATATCCTAATGGAGTATTACATTACGCCTTGACTTTGAAGCTATATGCATTGGATTGTGGGTAGTTTGGTTTCTCCTGCATGTATAGATTTGAGCTTTTTTTTGTTTTATGATGATTTTCTGGTTGATATTTACATTTTCTTTTTCTACTTGTATTATTTTGGAATGCCTCCAGGAAGAAAGGCAACAACCTACAACCACATTATGAAGAAAAATGTCAAAGTAGCAGGTTTTATTGTACTTCTTGTGTTAAGCTGTTTCCTCTCCATCAGCAGCTGCAGCAGCAGTCGCGTGTCCGGTTTGATTTTTACATGCTCCTTCAGTCTGTTCCTTTCAGACATGTTGGAGATAACTCAAGCTGCAGCTTCTCTCGGCAGCTCGTCGGTTATTATTTTAGATTAATGACTTTTTCGACAGCATTTGGGGACTTCTACACTGACGGGGGCCTGTACGGCAGCATCAGGCTGCAAGACAAACAATCCCGTCACTTACCGCATGTTCGATACTGATTCTACCCACAAGAAACGTTTCTCTTGTTGTTTACACTCTCTGATGATTCTCTAATCCTTTAGTGTGTTTTTTTTTTTTCTTCCTCGTTTGCAAAGCCTCTCTCTATCTGTTGTGTGAAACCTTGGTGTCTCATCTGAGGGGATTTTAGAAACGGAGTAATTAGTTAGCGATAGAGGAGCTGTTTGGTGTGAAATGATAGCCCCCCCCCCCCCCCCCCCCCCCCACCCCCCCAAGAGAGAGACAAATCAATCAATAACCTGCTGATTTATTTCTCGTCCTTATCGTCTAATTTAATTGCTGCCTCTTTTGTATCTTGTGGAGCTGTGGGGACGGTGTTGGTGGCGTCGCGGGGGGAGATAAATAAGAGGAGGGTGGAGGGACGATGCCGAGTCGAAAAAGACGGAAAGAAACGGGCAACTTTTGTTTGTGCTCATGTTGTTGTTTTTTCCGTGCCATGCTTGGCGACATTTTTTTTTTTTTTTTTTTTACTTTGCAAGGAGGCGTTTCGGGACACACAGCTGTTTACTGCTGCAACACTGCCTCCATTGGCTCTAGATGAAACACACACACACACACACACACACACACACACACACACACACACACACACACACACACACACACACACACACACACAAACAAACACACACATAGGAGCAAAGAGAAAGACAGTGAAGAGCAAGTCTTCCACAAATTATCAGCAAGAAAAAGAAAATTAATTAGCAATATAAATGCCAGGCGGAGGACATTATGTGCAATTGTCTTGCTATCTTTCCAGAAATTAGTCTTTTAAAATGAATTTGCTGTATTAATCATCTCCTGAAATATTTTTTTGATCACTGAATTAATAGTTTTTGCGTTCGGGGGGCCGTGTTTTTTTTTTTTTTTTTTTTTTAGGTATTCATTGACATAGGTGATTGCCTCTTAATTATGACAGCGTCCTCCTCCTATCCGCGCCTATTAATTCCTGTGTTGTGGCGTCGCAGCAGCCCGCTTGCCTGGCCCTGTATCTACTAATTACTTCTCTAATTGAATTTGCTCTCTGTTGCCAGGCTGTTTTTTAAGTGGCTGTTTGTTGCGGGGGCCCTCATTGTGTCTTTGTGTGACAGCTAACTGCCTCGCTGACGGGAATAGGATGCACACTCTCTCTCTCTCTCTCTCTCTCTCTCTCTCTCAGTATTCATGTCTCTTCTTCTGTATCATTACCTATACCTCGCAGACCTATGTAGTGTTTCCAGTATGAATGAAAGAGGGAAATTAATTAATGAGAGCCGCTGAAACAATTACACGCCCCTCCCAACCCGCCGCCGCCGGCCGCCCTGCTGTCGTTGGTTCAAGCCTCTGTAGGATTGTTGTGACTTAAGAGCCCGTCGCTCTTCAAGATGGCATGTCTTTGGCAGGATGATAAATAGCATACGGGCGAGTTATTTAGCTCCTTTTCCATCTAAACAAAGCTCGTCAGGCCTCAGCTGGATGTCAATGCTATCCTGGCTTGATGAGTTGGATCTCTTGTGTCTGACAGTTTCTGGATCGTTGTCATGTTGAGATCACAAAACCGGTTTTCTATTGATCCATTATTTGTCAAATAAAACGATTTAGAAATATCAACCCATCTCAAACCAGGTTCTTATTCACTGATGTAACGGCCCTACAAGAATCCCTTTAGTGTCTGCACGAGATAGCCACACTTTTCCTCCTATCTTCTAACTGGTTTACAGGAAGTGACCTATGTTGCTAAGCGTAGGCAAAAATAAATACATCGTCAAGTTCATTACAAACATCATTATGAATGCTGAGGGTTTTTTTTCTTCACAGGTGACTGTAACCAATGTGCTTCTTTGTTTTTTTAACCTTCTAATCTTATCGACTTTGACCACCGCCAAAATAGCAATTTAGTCGTCTTTTTCCGCTTCGACACTCTAAACAGTCTCTGCGGTGGTGTGATATAGCTGCAGATAGGTTTACACTCTTTGTATCGATGTGAGTTGCTGAGTCAAGTGGCAAAGCGCCCAAATCAGCTATGCCACTATTTGTGCCAAACATGTATAACTTCTTGCCTCACAATAATCAAAAGTGAGAGTTATAAAATGAAATCCACCATCACCATACTTTTTTTTTTTTTTTGCATGAGTCATTTATATCCGCTGTAAAATTGTCATTTTAGGGGCGCTGGTGGCGCAGTGGTTAGAGCGCGCGCCCTATGTACGGCCCGGGCTCAAATCCCACCTGTGGCTCCTTTCCTGCATGTCATTCCCCACTCTCTCTCCCTGATTTCTGACTCTATCCACTGTACTATCTCTCCAATAAAAGGCACAAAAAGCACAAAAATAAATCTTAATTGTCATTTTAAAATAGGCTCTCTAATGAAGTCCATTTTTTAAATTAGCTTTTGGAGGTAGCCTCAAGTGGACACTTCAGAAACTACAGCTTTTGCACTTCCACCTTGGCTTATATTGTTTTTTACAAAGGTGGTTGCAACCTAAGGTTTTAACCAAATGTATGTGTATAAGTTTCCTTACATCCATGACTTAGTGGAGTATGTAAACCAAACCCTGATCCTTACCTTCACCCTCACTTTTAGCACCCTCTCCTGTTCTTACTCCCTTCATCATCAACCCTTCAGGTATCTTTGTGGAAACTTTCTCTCCTCCTGTCTCTCTTGATATTGATCCCCTCTCAGGCTTTCCATCCATCCATCCATCCATCCTCCTCTATTGATCCCTTCCTCTCTTTCTCTTTCCTCCTCGTTCCCTCTCTCG
This sequence comes from Labrus mixtus, assembly GCF_963584025.1. Lineage (NCBI taxonomy): Eukaryota > Metazoa > Chordata > Actinopteri > Labriformes > Labridae > Labrus > Labrus mixtus. The sequence goes on along the minus strand of NC_083614.1, from coordinate 30,898,094 downwards.
GCTTGCTGCTATCTGCTTCGGCCCTTTGTCTTCTTATCAAGGTTTCGGGGGTTTATGCTGGCTGCTGTTATTGACAGGCCTCTCGCTCCACGGCCAACTAATGCATCCCTAATCCCACCTTTGTTACTCAGGAATGTTCGCTCTCGAAAAAAAACACACTTACACACACACACACACACACACACCTACACGTTATGCCACCACATAAGTGTGCGTAAGGTAAAAGGAGGCCACGACGATGTTGATCCCAGCTTTCGTTTTGTTGCGAAAGCCATCTATCAATCAGAAAAGGGCCTGTCTGCTGTCTGTTTGTGTGCGTGTGTGTGTGTGTGTGTGTGTGTGTGTGTGTGTGTGTCTGTGTGTGTGTGTGGGGGAGTCTTGAGTGACAGGCCGAATCGCGGCTGAGGACGTTTGATAAGCTTGTATTGTGGGTCGTTGTCCCCCCTCCCCTCCTCCACCTTCCTCCACACCTCCACCTCGATAAGGAATACATTCGACTAAACCTGATAACGGTGTCAGGAGCAGAAAAGCCCCACTGTGAAGACTCTCACACACACACACACACACATGCACACACACTCTGCCACTCCACGCCACGGGGAGAGGTGTCTTTCTTCAAACACTTTGGCTGTAAATGATACTCTCAACAAACAGCGACGACAACACCACTCAGAGAGAAAAAGATCCAGATACCCAAGTGTGTGTGTGCGTGTGTGTGTGTGTGTGTGTTTGTGTGTGTGTGTGTGTGTGCGTGTGTGTGTGTGTGTGTGTGTGTGTTTGTGTGTGTTGGCAGGATGATGTGTGATATGGCTGGAGGATATGCTCTAGGCTTATTGAATAAGGTCTTAGTGATAGCACCTTTATGTGTGTGTGTGTGTGTGTGTGTGTGTGTGTGTGTGTGTGTGTGTGTGTGTGTGTGTGTGTGTGTGTGTGTGTGTGTGTGTGTGTGTGTTGAGAACAGAAAGAATACAGTAATAGGCTTAGAGCGGCTGAGGCAGGGTGTCAGACTTAACAAAAACACACTGTGTTCAAAGACTGACTGACAGCTGTCTGTGTGTGCCAAAGAATATATGTGTGTGTTCATGAATGCTGCATGGGAATGAGTGTGCAACAAGCTTTCAGATTCACATGTTTGTCCTCGTGTACGACGAGGTTTTTACAATCTGATCTCTGCAGGCATCCTCTGTGATGACATGCCATCATCCAACTTAGAAAAGATGCACGAGTTCTAAAACTGCAGACAAATGTGTTAAATCATTACTACAGAAAACATCAACAGTAACAAATGTCACGGATATCAACTTTGACAAATGTACATAAATTAAGATGAATGGGAAGACAGTCGCACTAAAGAGCAGTTTTCTATTTTTATCTAAACACATAATTCAGTTTACCGTCTGTGTTCCGTTCCTCCACATTTGACTTGTTTCACACCCTCACACTCTGTTGGACTGCAGTCATTTCTATTCTTAATAAACTGTGATATTTGTTTTGTTTTGAAAGAAATTCTTGGAACAAATTTTGTTCTGATATGTTTTGTTTTTTTGTCACCAAACTAGTCGTGTCTTAAATAATGAGATTTGTAACAAGGGTAGGTGTAATAAGCTAAAAGCTTCAGCCGACACCTTTTCGGTCAAAATGTTTTTGTTTTTTTGTTGTGACCGAAATAAATGATTACGACTACTGCTACTATATCGGAGCGCTGATAGCCTGTAGCGGTTATGACACGCGTCCCAGAGGACAGAGTCGGCTGTAGTCCTCATCGCAGCGACCGTGACTTCAAATCCGACCTCGTCCCTATGCTGCATGTCATCACCCTACTCTCTTCCTCCCAACATGTCCTGTCTGTCTTAGCTGTCATATCCAATACAAGCAGCAATGGCCCAAAACATATCTTTAAATTAAAAATAAATAAATAAATAAGTGTGTATTGGATGTTGTCAATGATTGGCTTCCTCACTGATACACAATATGTCATTTGAAGCGGCATCAGAGGCTGTATAGTGTAAAAGTACGTTTGTACCCTTTTGTCAGTTGAGATTTTGAAGCTTTGTCAAACGTGGCAGCTTGATTTTTCTTGTTAATCATATCTGTTGTAATTTGGAGGTGATTTGAAATTTGATTTTAGTCAAGACGCTTTGGAAACTCAAATCAGGTTTCAAAGTGCTTATTTGCGTTACTTGCAAATTTGACATGTAACACAACTTCCTTGTACATACTGACACCTATGTTGTTGCTATAGTAACTCTTACAGATGGGCTGGGGTAGTCTTAAAACCAAATATATGATAACTTGCAAATGAGCCAAACTGGTCCATACCTGAGGCAAACCCTGAAAATGAGCTTGATCAAAAACAAAAAGTTTGACTTTTTTTCCTACTCTTAAAGGTACAGAGTGTGTCTTCCTCCAGGACTCTGACTGGTAGATGATTCTACAGGATAGGAGCCAGATAACTGAAGGCTCTACCTCACATAGTACTTTAAGGGCGCACTCACACTATGGCCCTGTTGTCCTGTACCGTCCTGAAACATGATTGTCCAATTAAAGCGTCTTTAGAGACTGACCATGACGGCCTGAATTGCAATAATCCAATCTAGAGGTCACACATGCATGAGCATCATCTTGCGACAGGATATGTCTGATTTGAGATATTATGAAGGTGAAAACAGGCTGTCCTTCAAGTCTTAAAGATGTGAGTTGTGCAGAATATCTTTTAATTTTCACATTGATTTAAGAGAAGTTTCACAAAAATAAAAGTTTGACCTATAAAGCGGTGAGTGAAATAGGAGAGATCTGAGGTTAAGTCGGCTTTAAAGTTAATTTAAAAATAAATAAGATAATCAAAATATAACTTTTTGAAAACTAAACGTGTTCAGAAATGTGAGGTTGTCAACATCAATATGCTGGACTTTCTCCTCGAGAGAAGTACATAGATGGAAGAGAAAGGAAAAAAAAAAAAAACAGGTTGGGCACAAACAACATTTGCAGAAGTCGTCCATCCATTACTGCGGCGAGAGAACAGTGACCTGTGAAGAGATTTCAGGAGTGGGGCCGGAGCACGCAGGAGATAAAGGAGGAGAAAAGAAAGAGAAAAAAGATAAAGAAAGAGTGAAATTACCAGAGGGCAGGAGAAAAGAGGGTTATTGTGCATGTGCATTAACGCCGTGTATGATGAAGTTAGTTTTGTGTGCAGTGACTAGGGGCTAAGGAGTCAGGAGGAGAAAAGGGAGGAGCGGGGGGGGGGGGGGGGGGGGGGGAATCAATGGCAAATTACAAACGCTCGGCTGGCCCATTGTACAGTATGGCCGCTATATCCTAAAGAAGCCACTTCCAAGATGATGCAGCCAAATGGTGGATGGACTCCAAGATCATTTTTATTGATTTTGAGGGGCCGTCAATAGAGCAGGAGGAGGGAGGGCGGGGGCGGGGGGAGGAGGTGAGTGTGGGTGGGTGTGTTGAGGTTTGGATGTGTGTCACAGAGCCAGTACAATGCCCCCCCTAGACCCGGCTTTTTGTCCCTGTCCACGCATTAACAGCACACCCCGTCCCAGTGCTTTTCATTTACATTAGTGCCTGGATGGGCGAGCGGAGGACACATGCACAGAGAGAAAGAGAGAGAGTGAGGTTTTCCATTAAGAGACTTGAGCCTGGCAGCAGATGCCTGCATTGTTTGGGTTCGGGAGCCCAGAAATATTTGCTATTGAGGCTGATGATGTGAAGTCATCTAGTTTTTTTCCACATCACAGCAAATAGGTGTAAAGCTGTTCTAAAGAATGGATTTGATGGTCGTCTGTGAGTGAGGAAGAGGGATCTTTTTAGGTACTTTTGAAATAGTTGAAGTCTTCAGACCTGCTGCGTCAAAGTCTGAAACTCTCAAACTGTCCAAAAAGAAATACATGTCTTTGTTGAGTGGTGTATTTCTGGATGTCATTTGAAGCAGAGTTAGTGAATTTTAATGCTGATGATGTTGGCAAATAATGGTCATGCACATGAGGTTTGCCAAACATAGACAAAGAAAGGATGAATTAGTAAATGAAAAACAAACAAGTGGAAAAGATGTGTTGCTCCAAATAGGAGCAAAAATATTATACTTACTTCATTAAGTCATTTACAGTTTCATTTTTCACTTCTGCACGTCCAGAAAAGAATGAAAAAATGTGTGTGTGTGTGTGTGTGTGTGTGTGTGTGTGTGTGTGTTGCATGACAAGGTGAAGCAGCGTGTGATTTCTATTAAACGGTGTGTGTGTGTATCACAGAGAGACATGGCAGCGCTAAATGAAGCAGATGTTAAACTGTAGGAGGCTAAAACATGACAGCTTGGAGCAGGCTGGTAGAGGGCAAACACACACACACACACACACACACACACACTCTAGGAACACAAACACACACACACACACACACACGATCACATTTATACATAATGATAATCACTGGAAGGCATCTCTTGTGGTTTGAATATGATACAAGCAAACGTGGCGGAAGTTCACAATATAAACATAATTTAAATCATCCAATGACATGTGACATACACACACACACACACACACATGCAGTCATTAACATAGACAGATGTTAACATCTGTTTGCATGTGAGGCTGTGTGTCTGTCATGAGTATTTGCACATTTTGCTCAGGATAAAAAAAGAAAACAGATTCACACATGTCCACATTCCACTGGTCTTTGTCAAAATATTTCCAGAACTATACTCAATAAGTTGTCAAATATTTCATATTTCACATTTCGATACCTCGAGTGTTAAAATGATACAATCTCAGTTATTTTAATGATCAATAATGTTGAAAAGTACCGAAGCTTAAAAGAAAGAGAGCAATATCTTTAATCACACAGATACGTACGTTGTATTTGTGCAATCTAGACAGTGTGCAGGAGTTTTCCTGCAATTACTTGAAATAAGACAGAAAAATAAATTACCCCCAAATTGCCTCGGACCTGTATCCTGGTTGCCGTGGTAACAGGGATCAATATTTGTATTATTATTACTAGATTTGTATTGAAGTTTAATCATCTGTTTTTGTGACAAGCGTTAATAAAAAAGACTTTAAAGTTTGATTCTGTGTGCAGCTGAAGCATCCTCTCAACTGTGCATGTGTTATGTACTGCTACATGTGAAATACTCAACATTACAAGCTTCTGTTCAAAATGTTCTATTGTGCAAGTGCTTACTCTGAAATGAAATCATAACCATGGCAGTTTATTATTACACTTGTTGGGGAAAAATGTTTTTTTCAAATTGAAAAAATGTTCAGTTGTTTGTGAGTCATTCCTTGTTCTTGGGTTTTGATTCTTGACACATGCAGTCAGTCCTCTCCCAAATTCCCTTATTTCTCCTGAAAAAAAAAAAAAAAGACGACAACAGAAACACAACGTCCCTAATGCAGATAGTTGGAGAAAAAAAAAACGAGTCCTGCAACAAATTCTTACTTGAGTATGAACATGTGAAAATTTGACTTCTTTGAGTATGATGTAGCTGATTTAATATGATGAGCTGTATGATATAAATTCAGAAAAAGGTTCTCTTTATTTAAACATGAAATGTAGTTCATCACAAGTATTGTTTTTGTATGTGGTCTCTGCCTGCATCCATTTGAACCGAACATAATCAAAGAGCACTCACTACTTTTTCATCAATTGTTTTATTTTTTAATGAATTCAAATGTCTCCTCCATGATTGTCGGCCACCTGTTCGATCCTTCATCTCAGTGTATTCAGGTTTGTATTTGTTTATTGATTATACACACGCAGTGTTAGAGCAAGGACATAACTCACTGAAAAAAAGTCAGATCATTTCTGCATTTGCATTTCAGTTTAGAATGCAACATTTGGATGGACAAAAAGCTGCTACACGCTCAAACAGTTTCACATGCAGCCATGACATTATGCCTTTTAGGGAATCTTCTTATCCATTCTGAAACTGTCTTTACCTTACCACACATGTGCAGACACACACATTGCACACACACACACACACACACACACGCTGAGTGAGTGAGCAAACAGCTTTGATTTATTTTCCCGTGGACCTCAAGGCATTTCTGCGTCCTTTATAAGCTGGTTGTGAAATTCAACAGGCGCTGTTTAAATAGGACGTAGACAAGTATGTCTGTGTGTGTGTGTGTGTGTTTTCTGGGAGGGAGTGTTAAGTCACGACTTGCTTTGACCACAGGGTCTGAGGCCTTCCCGAAGCACAGATACACACACACACACACACACACACACACACACACACACACACATTATCAGTGAGGTGTGAGGTTTCTCAGCCTGAAGATAAACACTGAACATTTATGACTCCGTCACTTTACAGCCTGTTGACTCTGTGATTCTAACTGTTAAACACTCTGTAGGAAGGAGTAACTGTGTGTGTGTGTGTGTGTGTGTGTGTGTGTGTGTGTGTGTGTGTGTGTGTGTGTGTGTGTGTGTGTGTGTGTGTGTGTGTGTGTGTGTGTGTGTGTGTGTGTGTGTGTGTGTGAGCACAAGCAGCTCTACATACCAAGAAAAAGCAAACATTCCCACTCTTTAAGTAACTTTTTATGTGCTGGAATTTTGAAATGTTGAAATCTGAATAATGTCCTCAATCCCATCAAATAGAGTTTTCACCGTACTATCAAACACTTCTCTGGCGTAAGAAGGGAATCTGTTTTTTTTTTAACTTTGTGGATAGTTACAGGGCTTTCAAACTAGCAGAAATCTCCTGAAAAACTCAGGAGGAGCTGTATATATGTGAACGCAAACAGCCAAATGTTATTCTCAGACTTCCCCCCGGAGTTTCTCCTGCCAGACCTCTAGTATTTTTTTACCGCTGTAAGTCCGAGTGGGCTGATGTGAGAACGCAGCAGGATATTCTCCGGAGAATTCACCGCGAGCCAATAGGAGGGAGAGTGACGTTTCTATACTGTAACTGCTGCTCGGTGAATAGACCGTATGTATTTCTGTTCACCAGTACGCTGCTCTCGGCTCATTAGTTATAGCATCGATATGAAGGTCGTGTAGCGGACTCATAAACATTCAAAACTTACAAAAGAGACCTTCTAAAAAGTTCATTCTTCTCAGGAATGTCATTCCCTACATTCAATGTTCAATGGGGTGTTCTTCTACTTCAATATGTGGATGTGAGTCGTCCTCAAATAACTCATGTTAGATTCAAAACTCTCAAAACCCCTCACATTTGAAGGTAAGACATTTCTCTTCACTTCAGGCATGGATGAGTCCACAGGCGCTGAATGGATTTAAAGCATTCAAACTGCACGTGAGACATCTCTATCCCTTCAATATTTGACAATTCAAACTGTGGAGATTTTTCCTTTTTCACTCACTTTTAATGGTAGTATAGTAAGGCGTATATGAATGACACCCACACTGTGCTCTCACTGATTCTGTGATGACACTACCTGGCGTTTTTTCAGGTTGTAAAATAGTTCGGTCCCGCAGCCGTCACAAGGAATTTACTTTTCCCTGTTTGCTTAGTTTAGTAAACCAGCTGCTAAATAGACGAGAAAAAGGTGCTAGTCTGCAAATATTAACAAGTATGTAAGGAGTGGATGTTTCTCAAAGGGGGAAGAAGTCCTGCAGTAAATATGACACCAAACTGTGACCGTAAACAGAAAAGCTGGTGCTGATGAAGGGCAGCGCGATACTCCAAGTTATGTTTCCAATTTATTTTTGTTTTGTTGTCTGCAGCTTTTCTCTTCCTTAGTTTCTTTTTGTGTGTGTGTGTACCAATGTGCATGTGTAATCCGTGTGTGTGTGTGTGTGTGTAAAAGTCAGGGGAATGTCCTGGTTCACTACCAAGGCACTGCCATTCCCCTGCTAACCATTCCAAGTCCAGCACAGAGGTCTGAACCTGCCACGATCATCCGTAGACCTGGATAAACATCAGAATCCTCCTCCTCTCCTCAGTCCGTGTTAATCAGATGCCAGCTCAGTCACTCTGTCAGAAGACGCGCCAACATACTCTCAGTGTGGACCTCTGCTATCTGTGTGTGTCTCTGCCAGGCTTAAAATCTTCCTGCTTCTCCTGTTGCCTCGGTGCCTCTTCACCCTGGTGACCAGGGCTTATATTCCCCCACCACTGCACACACACACACACACACACACACACACACACACACACACACACACACAGACCAGGAAACATGGACATGGATTTGTGTGTTTTCTGCTCTGACATTAAAATACCTTTTTTTTAAATGTATACACCTTTTTCTTTTCATCAGGTTTTCAATAGTCTGAATCTGAAAATTGCACCATGTTGTTTGGAGTCCTCAAATTCCCTATATGTGCGTTTGCTCCAATGACTCCGGTGCCGTGAGGATTGATTCCTTCCTAAAACTTCTACTCTCTACTACCCATTTATTTCCAATTTTAGCAAACAATACCTTTCAATAACATCACTTATTTATGAAAGTAATCTAAATGTTTATGCTGCTAATTTAATCTTCCCCTTATGGTTTTGATTCAAATCTTGTCTTTTCCTTCCTTGAAATAATCAAACTTCATTTATTTATCTGATCTATTAATTCATTTATTTATCTAACAGATCAAACTCCGGTTTGACTAGACAAATATGTTGAAAAGTTTAAATGTTACGAGATGCCAAAAAGCAGTTCATAAAAGTATGAACAGATATTTTTTAACCTTCAAATTGTTGGCAAACATTTCTTCCTTTCACTTTATAGATTCATGCACATCACACTGTGTGGTATTGAAGCAAAAGTTAAAGCTATTTTAATGGTTGAGACATATTGAAAATGACTTTTGTAACACAGCCACATAGTTAAAGAAGTCCATTTCCTACGAAAACGAAAGGAGAAAATATGCGCAGCTTGTTAAGTAAATACTTCTACTATATACAATAAAGTTATACGGTTAAAGTAATTTAGTATCAGGACTTGAGTTAAAGGTCAAGACTAGATTCAGATTCATATAGCCAGGTTGCACCAAGTGGCAACCTCTGGCGTCTAAAAAATGTAACCAATGCACAAGTTAAATAAACTGCAGTTCCTCGTGTGTCCTCTTGAGGCAGGCTGCCAAAACAAAGGAATCCTCATTGGGTCCAGTGTTGAAATATTTATTATTAATGAATTATGTTATTTTTTTACAACAGAAATAAACTTTTTCACAGCCTGGTTCAAAAAATATAAATGATCCATTTTGATGATTTTAATACTAAGATGAAATGCATGCATTTGCATAATTAGGGGCCTTTGCTGAGTTGACTGACAGGTGGGCGTGTTATAGGCCTAGCTGTTTGCCAGGTGGCTTTAGGCCCCGCCTCTCCTTCACCTCTTTTCCTTTTTACTAAACTGACCGAATGTCAGCATTTTAAAAAAAATGGCGACCACCATTGTTGAGCACTGGCAAATCTTCAGACGCCAACAATGGGTGACATCATTGCATCCATGTTTTGAAATGGTATGTGCTATGCAAACACATTTCTATTCTGTACAACATATCACTTTATAAACTTAATACGACAGATATCAAAGAGTGCCATTTGGACACATTCAGCAGACACAGAGCAGCATTAGCTTTCATTTTAGTAGTTTTTTACCTTCTCATGAGTAGTCCACTGTTCTTTTACTTTGTTTTGTTTCCACCACCTACCTATAGAGTACAGCTGACTCGTTAGTTGTAATGCTCCATGAAGTCAAAACTCATTGAACATTTTCATGTTGTTGTAATAATTAAGGACTTCCTTGATTCCCATTTTTCACCTCAAGTCAACCTAAATAGTTGAAATGAAACCTTTAAGAGCATGATCCTGACTGTAATTGGGACAATGTTTTTGCAGTTTGCAAATGATCTGGCTTCATTTTCTCACTTTGAAGCTTTAGAGGAAATTTAAGGGCAGCACTCGAGTTCAAGAGGTTCAGTGCGTTTCTGAGAGGGATAAGAAGTGCAGAAATGAACGTCAGCAGCTCGTTGTCCTCACATGCATAGCAAATCAAACATGTTGTGTATGTATCTGTGTGTGTGCAGCAGGCGTGTGTGAGGGTATCAACCCCGGGCTCGGTAGCAGCTAGCTAGCGGCTAAATGACTCTCCACACTTCATTAGCGGCGATGAGGTGAGCTGCTCATCTCCTCATTGTTAGCTAGCGCTAAGCTGCAGTAATCCCAAACAAAGGGGCCGGGGCCCTCGCAGCAGCCTGCGTGGATTAGAGTGCTTTCTAGAAACATCCGAGAGAGATTCATTCTCATTCAAATTGGCCTGTAAACAAAACCAGTGGTGGCCGGGAGAGAGATGAGAGGGGAGAGAGAGAGAGAGAGAGAGAGATGCGTGTATGATGGAGTGAGTGTGAAATATCTTGTATGTGTACATGTGTAATGTAGCCACAGTGTGTGGATGTGTGTGTGTTGAGGCCTGGGTATATTACTGACTGTGGGGTTTAACACTGTATAGAAGCTCCATCAAAGAGTGTGTGAGGAAGAGGCTTAGAAATGAATATAGAGAGTAAATTATAGCCTACAGTATCTTTAAAAAAGTGCAAATAAGCATATTGTCTCATCTTTTCTGGTTGTCTATCCGTGTGGTTGTATGTAAATGTTTATCACGGCGTTAAGATCTTTGGATGTGAGGTGTTTAGTGCTGCCACATTTCAGTGGAAGTCAATGAGAAATCAAAGTTTGAGCTTAAAGTTTCCACACATACCTAAAACCTTAAACCCTTTTCACACATACGGAAATCTCCTGAAAAACTCTGGAGATTTGTCTACCTGGAGGTTCTTTAGATTATGTGTGAACGCAAACAGACGCATTTTCCGCGCAGACTTTACCCGGAGTTTCTCCTCCAGACTCCTAGTATTTTATCGGCAGAAAGTCCGAGTGAGCTGATGTCTGAACGCTGCAGCATATACTCCGGAGATTTCAACTCGAGCCAATAGAAAGAGAATGACGTTTATATACAGTGACTGCATAAAGTGTCTGCACGCGACCACTACGATCTCCGTGCTCTAATTAAACGTCTGCATTCTGTTTTCTGTTCGTCAGTATGTTGTTCTCCTCTCTTTTCTGGATGTTGTCATTCCATTGGATTACACATAGCATTGATATAAAGACAGATATTCTCATTATAACGTCGTGTAGCGGACTCTGTTGCTTCGGCCGCTACTTCCACGTTGTTTATTTACGTCACGTCTTACCTCAGGAAATCCCCCGCCCCCCCTCCCCTCTCACAGGGATAGTCCCCCGCTGTGAGGAGCACATGTGAACGACTAGGTCGGGAGAATCTCCGGAGAAGTCCTCCTGTAAATATCTAGATATTATCCGGAGTGCATATGTGAAAACGGCTATACAGTACAGTATGTAAATTCCGCCGCCACAAGGCTCTCAATCAAAAGACTAAGAAAAGTCGACGTTGAGGCTAGCCAGGAGTTGACCTCAATCAAGACGAACGGGCGAAACAGACCTGTGGAAGAGAATGTGTTTACCACAGAAGTATCCAAGTATAATACACATGAAGTTTTTTTTAATCACAGCAGCACAAACAGCAACAGTACGGCAGCTTTCAATTGCAGCGCCCACTTCCTTATGCAGCGGCCTTTGACGTAACATCCGGTGTTTCCATGGCAACGATAAACATGAACACAAAACTTTATTGGCCAAATTTTCTCCTCTGATAAAAGTGCAAAGAAATGTCGAAACACTAGCAACATAGCTTCTGTGGGGGGAAACAATGATTTCATTCAAACCTGAAGTGTGGATTATTCAGAGGAGGGGAAAAGAGTGAGAATGGGAAAATGTTTGACTTTTATTGTTTCTTTGCAGAGATTCCGACTTGTCAAAGCAGAAAAAGCCTCGCGGAACATTCTGGTGTAATTGCAGTAATTGCAATGCCGTTGGACAAATCATAACTGTTTAGTTACACACTGTGTTTGGCCAATCAAACTGACTGTTTTTAAAAGTCTGTTACATTTTAAATCCACTTTAGGTAAAGGTTGTAGGAAAACCAAAATATCATCTTCTTTTGTTTAAATTGTTGTCGAGACACAGATCTTCAAAACATTCACAAATACAGTTATCTGAACGGACCTTCGACCTGCTCCGGGCAGCTGTGTTGTTTTTGCCTTTTAGAATCCGCTCCGGTGTATGAATGTTAAATACGATGTTGAATATTAAAGAAGCACAAATCTATCTGATTATTTGGCTCAGAAAACCAGATTGTGTTCAAATGTTTGCTCTCTCCCAGTGTCTGCTGTTCATTTGAGCAGAGCCTGTTTCGAGTATCAGCCGCTGACACGAGACTTGTCCTCTTTGAGTCTGTCTGCTAATCTGACTTGATCAGTAATAACCATCAATCAGCTCAGCAAATCAGTTTTTTTTTTTTTCAAATGAGGCTGCTTCGTCTGGATGATCTGATGTTTCGATTAGATGTTTTAGGATTAAATCTTTTTTTTTTTTTTTTAATGCTCCTGCACATAAGAGCCATCAATCACATTCTCGATGCTCGTCAATTTGATAAGAAAACGGTTATTATTGGATCTGATCAGCTGTCAATCAACTGTCAGAGTTGGCCATTATATAAATCATCATTTTAATACGATGTCAGTAAAATATTCAGAAGATCTGGTGATCAAACCTCCATGTCTTCATGTTTGTCTCAGTGATGGTTGTAATTTCTTGGTTTTTAATGTCAGTCATGTAGTTGGTCAACTAATCTGACTGAGCCGTTAGTAACCATCACCAGTTTGGTTTGTTTTGTCGAGAAGTGGTTCTTAAAAGTTAGCTTCTATTGAAGTAGCATTTTAAATACTTTCTTTTCATTGACTGCATTAACTTATCCAATCCTTCTTCATGGCACATTCATTCTTTAATCTAAACCTCGGCCCTTTACATGTTTGGTTTAACTGCTTCTGTAATCAGTGTTTTGGGGCTTACTCCTTCAAAATATCTGATGTCTGAATGTAGAAAACGTCTGAGATGATGAGGACACTAAGATGGATATCTGAAAAGTATTAAAGTTTTTTTTTTTAAACAGTGTTCTGTCCTTTATATGCATCTACTGCATGTAATACACTGTACCTATATGTAACGCATAATGTGTCCGTTAAGATCATTTAGGTTGGTCTCAAATAGGGATGCACCGATGCATCGGGTTAATATTGGTATTGGCTGATATCAGCCCTGATAACAGACAGCAAATAATGTGGCAAGAACCAATGGCAGTAGCCGATGTTTATCTGTCTTACACTTACTTACCGATTCAGAGAAGAGTTTTTTTAACTGAGCAGAAGAAATCACCCGTTGGATGAACTCTTATCTGTTTTCATGGTCAAACATGAGCGAAAATTGTTGGCAGTGTGGGAGTCTTACACTGAAAAAAAGTAATGAAAAAAAACATCGGAATCGACAATCGGAGACAAAGTGATCTCTAAAAGATCGGTATATCGGCCATGATTTTCCCAGTCGGTGCATATTAATATAACTAGTACTTGAAATTTTGAATTTAACCGATAGAAATGACAAAGATTGTGCTGTAACTTGAAGTTTCTTTGTGGAAATACACTGAAATCTAAAACTCCTTGGTTATGAAGCCAAGATAGCAACCATCAAGTGTGTGGAGTTATGGTAGTTATAACGCACCATCTCGGATCTTTAAGCTCACTGCGTTTGACCATAAAAGTCAGCTTGAACGCACTCAAAATAGCATGATTAAGTACAGAACAACTTAAATCCAGGACAGCTTGATTGACTCTTTGAGGCTAACATCACCAAGCTAATAATGGAAATGATGAAATGCTGATGTTTTGCAAAACACTGTATGCCACTGTAGATAAGCATTTAAGCATGAAAAGTACAAAAGAATGACAGGTGGAAATGTATTCAGCCTTGCAGGTATTTGATCACAAAGCTTAGCATTTGAGGTGTGATTATGGATCCAATGGGAAAGCTAGAAGAAATAACAAAACATCACCAAAGATATCAAAATGTATTCTGAAGATAAATGAATGGCTGTACCAAATTTCACTGCAATCTATGCAACAGAATTTGACATTTTACACTTAAATTCAACGTAACATGAACCACACCTGTTAAAGCGTGGCGTCCTGCAGGAGGCAACCAAATGAAGCGTCCTGTATCTGCTCTGTTTAAACTGTTTATGTTGCATTCTTCATTAATGAGATGCCGGTGAAGTCGCTTGTTCTGTAAATATGCGACAGCTGTGTGTGCGCGCGTCTTTCTTCCTGCCTGGTTGCTGAACAAACAGCACACAGGACTGACCGACCACCTTCCCTCCTGCATGGTGGTCAGCATTTTAGTATCTTAAAAAAAGCCCTAATCCTCCTCAACTTTACTGCATCTGACCTGCACTTTTCAGGCTCTGACCATGTCCGTGCTGCGGCAGATACATTTGAAAAATGCTGTTTTATAAATGCAAATTTATGTCCGCACCAGCAGTTTGAAGACTTGTGTTAAAAGGTTGTCCACATCAAGGCGTCTAAAGCAATAATGAAGCTTTACATTACATCATCAGGTAGAGACATGTGCTGAGTGAATGCAAATCAATCCTTTACTTGCTCTTCTCCACGGTCACATAATCTACACAGCCAAATGTAGTTGTTCCCATGTCCATATTTAACTTTCCTTTTTCAAGTAAAAGAGCATAAAATAAGGATTTGATGGCAGAATATTGCTAGCGGCACACATGTTAACATGCAGGTCAAACTCGGGGTAGAGGACATAAAAAGGACGCAGCAAAGTCGGACACTTTGATGACTGTTTTTGCCTTGATGTCAATTGTACTGTGTAATTGGACTTATCCACAGAATCAAAGAATGAGTGGTAAAGAACAGCTGCTTTAACGATGTCATGGTAGCTCACTGGTCATGTGATATATGATGTCATAACACCTCCACCAAACTGCTCGTTACTCAGTAGAGGAATAACTTCTTTGCACATGTAATATAGAAACATCAAAACAACAAAACAACAACAACAAAAAATCTGATAAAGATTTCACATTTCAGGAGAGGAGGGAAAGTGTGTGTGTGTGTGTGTGTGTGTGTGTGTGTGTGTGTGTGTGTGTGTGTGTGTGTGTGTGTGTGTGTGTGTGTGTGTGTGTGTGTGTGTGTGTGTGTGTGTGTGTGTGTGTGTGTGTGTGTGTGTGTGTGTGTGTGTGTGTGTGTGTGTGAGAGAGACATGATTGACAGTTGGTTGGCCACATCTCCTACAATAGAATCCCCCTTCCTTTTACTGATTATTGTGTCAGTGTGTCTGTAACACACACACACACACACACACACACACACACACACACACACACACACACACACACACACACACACACACACACTCAAACAGACACACAAAAGAAAGAGAAGCCCACCGTGGATCTCCCATCAGACTGAGCTGCAAGAAAAACACACAAAACAGATG
This sequence comes from Labrus mixtus, assembly GCF_963584025.1. Classification (NCBI taxonomy): domain Eukaryota; kingdom Metazoa; phylum Chordata; class Actinopteri; order Labriformes; family Labridae; genus Labrus; species Labrus mixtus. The sequence continues at coordinate 30,882,697 of NC_083614.1, read as the reverse complement.
CAGTAAATGTGTCGGCTCTCATGCATATGGAAAAGCTGACAAGAGTGTGTGAGCTGAGTGTGTGTGTGTACGTGTGTGTGTGTGTGTGCGTGTGTACGTGTGTGTGTGTGTATATATATCAATAGACAGATTCTATGTAAAAATGCATTAGCATTCAGTGATGATGATGGTCTTTCTGCAGGCTCCCATGATACTGTTGCTCTTTCTCTCTCTCTCTCTCTCTCTCTCTCGCCCCTGTGGATGGTTTTGTAATTAAAAAGCAGGCCGACTCTCTAATATGAGTGGTGTGTCTGTGATTTAGAATATATGCGGCACAGATTGATCAGATAAAGAGCCAAAGTCATATTTCTTAACTGCTAAGCCTTTTTCTCACTGAGAGCACGTGATCCTCTCTCTCTCTTTCTCCCTCTTTCATGTGTTTGTCCTTAAATCTTCCTTTTCGGCTCATTCTTGTGTTTTTCTTCTTTCTCTTTTCTCTCAAAACATCAGACTTACTATCCGATCTGTCCTATCAGATCGTTGCTGTTTCCACATGTCAACAAACTGTATCTGTTTCTTTTTGGTGTCGATGTAATTCCTCTTTGAGCTCAATGACGGGAAGGCCTTGGTTATGTTGTTGGTGTCCTAGCATTCTTGTTTTCTGTAGGTGGTGCTCTTTTGACTTTTTGTCCAGCCGTCACAGCCAGTGAGGCTGAAAAAACAACTCAATTCTAGACATCAGTCTGTGTGAGTGGATTTTAGAAAGAGAAAATGATGACAGGTCATGAGTGTTTTGCAGTAAATTAAAATGAATCTTTAAACAACTGTAAATCCAGCATTTGTTTCATGAAATAATCCAGATATTTAGCATGAATAAAAATACTTCTGCAACAATGAGCGATGGAAAGAAAGTTATTTAGTGCAAACAAATGTGTGAGGGTCTGTTTCGGCTGACATGGTGAGTGCAGAAAAATCAAACCCTCCGATATCGATTGGAAGAAACAAAGTTGATTTTAGTGATTCATGAATCTTTAACCTTTTGCAACTGTTAAAAAAAAATCATAAAAAGACTAGATTCTCTCTTCTCTGAAGATGCCAAATGCTGCAAGACCATCAGTAAATCAAAGCAAATGAAAGGAAGAAGTCGTGAACTAAGAAATAAAGATGCTTAATTTACAAAAATGCAGGAAAAATAAAGCTGCTGGTTTATTTTGAAAAGCAGTTCCAAAAACCATGTGACTGTGTTGTGAGAAAGAGGTTGAAAACTGCTAAATTCTACATATTTTTTGGGGCATCTAAATCTGTGTGCAAGTGGAGCTAAGCAAGAAAAAATATTGGTGCAAGACGATGAGTGTTTGCAGGGAATGAAAATGACTTCATGGACTAAATGCTTAATGGTTAAAACCAGGTCCATGTGACTGGGCCTTTTGTCTAGAAGAACAGATAATATCATACGATGTTTTTTTTTTTAACAAATAAACATCCACTAAAATCCAGTGCAAACAGATGCATTCATTTTTTTTTAGAAAGTCATGTCGGGTGCTCATTGCAAAGATAACTGACAAAAAGATGTGCATGTTTTGAATCTTTTAACCTCTCGCAAATGTAACAAACCTATCTTTTTTTTTTTTTGCATCTGAAGAGCTTCATGTTGTCTCGTCTGTGCTCAAGCCAAATGTGTCTTTTTGGTGTCTGCTTCCCATGTGACAAAGGCCTGGTTCATAATCCATGTTTGTGCGTTAGTGTTTTGATACATGTGATTGTTGAGAAGGATGAGGGGGTAACGGTTGCAGACGGAAACTGATCCTGTGTGTGTGTTTATCTGTATAGCTCTGCGACCCACGCTGGCTGAGCTGAAATAGGATTCTTTGCTCTTTTCTACCTCACCTCTCCTGTCCTCCATTATTCCTTCCTTTTTTATCCCCTCTGTAGCCTCTCCTCTGCCCTTCTCTCCTTCCCTCATCTTGTGGTCCTATCTCCTCCCGCCGCCCCTGTGACAGACAGGGTGTCCTCACCTTGTAACGATCACTGACATCCAATATGTTTGGCTTTGGGATCATCTATGTGTCCATTGTGCTTCCTGTTAAACGCTTTATTGATTAGCCATGAGTTAATTACAAATTACATCAAGCGTATACACGGCCACAGGATCCATCCTGGAGGAGCTATTACAAGTCGTCCGTGCATCTCAACCTGACTTTTTTTTTTACATTATTCTGCATGATTCCCCCCCCCCCCCCATTAACATCCATGCATTTATGACATTTCACACTCTCTTATCGTATAGCTTTAAGGCCATGCAATATTTCTGCACGATTGCAGGGGAAGAGGCTAGAATTAGAAACAGGAGGGTTTTCAGCAAAGACACCAAGGGTATGCAGCCTGAATACTTAATTCTATCAAGCACAACTTTGACTCACCCTATGCAAAATTATGAGACTGTGTGCCAAATCCATAGCAGACCTTTTGAGGCTAATGTATTCTGGATTTAAGCTCCATTGTAAAATCCATAACACGCCTGCACCTGACCTGCTCTGCTGCAGAACCCAAAAAACAACCTCTTGCCTCTGACTCCTGCACAAAGTTATGAATAAAAAATAATAATAGGCTAATAATAATTATTATACTAATAGTAATGATATGTTCGAAATAGTTGCAACCCTATCCTGAAATAGCAAGCACTTTTTGCAGCCTTTTTTTTTTTTTCCCTTTTCATGCCGTGTCAGTTTCTCTGTGACATTGCCGTGTACTTTGTGCAAAAAAAAGAAAAAAGGAGCGAAAAAAAAATCTTTATCAAATCCCCATTCTGAGGCTTTCAATAAGGCAGGCCATTACCTCACTGGCGCTTTTGTTCGGCCTATACAAGAGAGAACAAAATGGTTATTCAGGAGGACGCTTTAGATTTTTATTGTGGGCTCGCTATTCACAAAGAGCACCGTTATTGTATTAAAAAGAACCATCTGTGGCAGAAACAATGGCTTCAAATTATCTGTGAATACCCAGTGAACAAAATATAAAGCTTTTTTCCTGCTCATTATGTGGGCTAAGCTAGGGGGGTGGAAGATAGGGAGAGGAGAGGCATAGACTTTGCTATAACTGACTTTTGTTGTTCTTGCTTGCATTCTTCTCCTTTTTAAATCGGCCCCCTTTTCACATTGTGTGTCGCCATAAACGGCTTTTTCTTGTTGCAGGGATCGCGGAAAGAAGACAGCGGAGCTCCACACAGGCAGAGAGCAGGGGGGGCTCCGTGGAGCTGCTGCGACGCCGGCCACAGCGCACCGGCTGACGGATCGAAACCGCGCGGACTACCGGGGGACTTGGTGTGTGTGTGTGGGGGGGGTTGAACATGGAAGAGGGGTTGCCGCCCGGCTTGGACGTTTTCATAGCCGGTTTCGGGAGCTCTTTCTCGGGCTCAAGTTGAGGGTTGTCTTTTTGCCGAAGGGAAGCGAGAGGAAATTACGGAGGAGGTTGAGCGAGAAAAATGGCATCTTGTTTTAATTTGTGCCAATCACGACGAGAGGAAGACAACTCCCCAAACTGGCAGTAAGTCTGAGTGCGGTGGAGAGGAGAAGCCCTGGGTGTGTTTATGTGTGTGTGTGTATGTGTGTGTGTCTCGGTGTGTGTGTGTTAGTGTGTGTTTGAGGCGGTGTGTTGTGGAATGACACCGCATGGCATCATGAGCTGCACTGACTGCCTGAGATTTTGCTGGCTGCTTCGGTTTAACATACACATGGATAGTTTGAACGCACAGATTACAGATACGATCACCAAATTTGGCATTTATTTATTCATAATTATTCATTTTTATTCATTTATTTTTACCCTCTAAGTGTTTTATTGTAAACATTTTTAAATATCGAAGTTTTATTACGAAGTCAACAAAACTCCCTCGATATTTTTTTTATAACTTGGATGCGTTTGAATTCGTTTTTTTTAAGGACTTTGATTTATTCAACTGATATCAAGATTCTAATTTCAGCGTAGCCATACTTGATCATTTATTACATTATAGCCGAATATGTTCAAAAGTCAATTTAACTACATTCATAGCGTTTAAATGCTGAATAGCCATGCTCTGATTTATTTAGGTTAACTTTATAAAGGCGTTAAAGAAAATCCATTATTCATTATTTTACTATAGCCTATATTTTTTTTTTGCAGAAAACATATATAAGAAACTAACATAACAGTAAAGCACATGTCTAAAGACTGTTCTACGTCTCCAAATGAAAAATAAAAATAAAATTTCTGCACAAATCTTTAAAAAAATATATTTTGATTTTTCACATTGATTTTACGGGACTTTGTTACTTTTAGAATAAAGTGTTTTCTTGGCTTGTCTCCAGCCACCTGATACGGCCCCTAGTGGCAAGAAAAGACAAGTTTATTTGCATTTCACCTGAAATCTGTTCCTCTTATTCCCATAGTACCATTATCATTTTGTCTTACTTTTAACAGAATTTGATATTTGACCATTTGTTTATTAAATATAGGCCTTTGTTTTTTTATTTGGATTGACTAAAATGTGAAAATATCACCTCACAAATGTTACTTTCCAATAGTTCTTCTAGGACGAGCGTTTCTGTTGGAATAACTTTATATAGCCTTTGCTATTTTAGTTTTATTTTATTTTTTTTGCGTCAACTAATTGCGCGTTTTCCTCTAAACAGTATTTTGTGACTCGTTTTGCTCTGCTACTATTTGCTGTGCATCTCAGCCCGGTGTGTATGGGGGGGGGGGCGGGGGGCTTACAAGTGGTCCAGGGAGCCGCCCCGTGTGTTTCTCCTGTTTTTTTGTCAAACAACGGCTTTAATTCAGGATGATTGTGGATGCAGGGGCCATTCCCGGCTGGATGGGGTGTGCTTTCAGTGAGCTGCAGGGCCCCCGCTGTTCCTTTATTATCATAAGCAGATTAGAGGTAGCGGGGAACACACTCAGATGCAGATAGCAGCCGAGCGGCACCATTTCAACCTTGCATTATAATGGAGCGAGCTGCATGTGTCGCCTCTCGCAGCCTATTAAGCACAAGATGAATCTTATGTAAGGTTGCCAAGGGCCGGCATAATGAGAGCAGGAGGTGCTCCGCTCCTCCATTTATTATCAAATGACTAAAACAAAAAAAATAATAAGGCTTGATCTATTCGCTTTCAATTATGATTTAATCTGGAGACACGCATTTAAATTGAATTATTTCAGGTGTGTGTTCTCGATCTAGCTTTAATAATTGGGGTTGTCTGGCTGACACATCCAAACCATGCAGGCTGAATAGGCCTTACCTGTGTTTCAGTTCGTTTAGCTCCTCTTTTGTTCGGCGTGTTAATTATTGTAATATTTTCTTTATTTGTCTTCATATTTTAATTGTTCTTGTGTGCCACTTTTTTTGACATTTTAACCGACTTTTGAAATCATCCATTCCTTCTCAATTCTCTGGTAAAAAAAAAAAAAATCTGTCAGGGCTTTCTTTTGGCCTTTCCTGTAGTTCTCCATCTGTCCAGTAGGCGGCACTTGTGTCACGCAGTAGGACGCCTTCTGCTTCAGATTGATGGATATTCAAGGCTGAAACAAAGTGGATCCAACACTTCCAACACACCCCCCCCCCCCCCCCCCCCTGAAAACTTTGTTCACTTTGAGCATTAAAACCATGTGAAGGGAAACAATTCACTCTTTAAATCAGATGATGCCGCGTTTTTCATGTCGTAATAATCCCAGTGTGCTCCGTTTGATCCGGAATGAAGTGAGGCAGGTGGAGGCCACTGTTTTCATTCACTAATTGGCTGACACGCTTGTTCAGGGCTTATATGAATGAGCTGCGTCCTTTTGGTAGCAAACACACTTTATCTCTTAAATATTCCTCACCTTTATTTCTCCAGCCCGTAGGCCGTGTCTCTCTCTCTCCCCCCCTCAAACAGCACTACAAAGCCCCCCCCCCTCAACAACAACAGCATCACTGTGGCAGTGGAAGTGGAGTGGAGTTGGGTCTTTGTCCGGACAGATGTAGCGACAACATCCCAAACAAAAAGCGCTTATTTGTGCTGAGATGAGCCCGTCTGCCTTCTGTGTGTTGGCATTCAACTTCACTAAACAAAGGGGGGGACTTGGGGGGGGGAAACATCTTGGATTACCTTTCCTCTTTTCAAGGCTAAAAACCAGCCGTGCCCCCCCCCCCCCCCCCCCCCCCCCCCCAATCTCACACACACACCAGCGCTATTCATCGAGTTAAATAACTAAGTTTATTTAAGTGTTGTTCTGTTATTGGGGGGCAGCTAAGTGGGAGGAATTAGTGACTTTTTGGTTTTTGAACAACAGCAATGTCACGGCCGGTACTTAATGTCAGAACAATCCCTTTTGAATAAGAACAATCTGACACAATAACTGTCAAACTGTGATATATTTATTTAACACTTTCCCCCTTATTTGACTATATCTCATCCGTGACACCAGCTGTTAGAATTAAGGCTAAAAACTGAATGAATATGTAGGAATGACAACATTAAAAAATAACAGTTTCACTCTTTTTTTTTTTTAAATAACATGAAACTTTTTTTTCTTTTACCAAGTTTTAAAAATTAAAACTTTTCCTTACAACAGCTTTTACAACGTATTTCTATAAATAATGATGGAAACAGGTCATAAAGTGCCACCATATCTGAATAAGCCCAGCGGATTTTCTCCATAATGCTGGAAATAGTAAATATGTACTTTGTATTGGCTCATATGTGAAGCCTGATAGTGCGTGTGTGTGTGTGTGTGTGTGTGTCTCGGGGCAAAACATACCCCGCCCCCTTTATGCTAATTAAGGCCTCCCATTGGCGTGTCAGGGGTGCAGGCCGCCTCTGATTGGCCAGGTCGAAGCCATTTATTCGCTGACAGCCTCGTCACATGAATGGTTGTCTATTAACTTGTTCAAAAACTATCTGGAGTTGTCAAGGCTCAGGACGGACGGAGGCGAAAAAAGTACAGTTTTTGTTGATGCTTTTTTTTTCCGGGAGAAGCGACGGGAGAAGTTTTGTGGACACAACATAGAAGGGACCTATTGGGAGAAGGCTCTTTGTCACACACACTCACATACACTCTGACACACACTCAGTGAGAGGCAAAGAGAGAGAGAGTGAGTGAGGGAGAGAGTGTGTGGAGACGCGGCTTGGTGCTGGTTGTTTTTATTCGTCCAGAGGAAAAAAGTTGCAGAGAACAAAATCGACAGGTAACTTCGCGTTCAGCTTGTCTCTTTTGCTTTTTCCCCTCTGCTTCGGGAGCTCCCACTCCAAAAACAAAAAAGCTGTTCCTGATGTATAACATGATGGAGACTGAACTGAAGCCCCCAGCTCCCCAGACCAACACGGGGGGCTCGGGCAACACCAACTCGTCCGGCACCGGTGCCAACCAGAAGAACAGTCCGGAGCGGGTCAAGAGACCCATGAACGCGTTCATGGTGTGGTCCCGGGGCCAGAGGAGGAAGATGGCGCAAGAAAACCCCAAAATGCACAACTCGGAGATAAGCAAGAGGCTGGGCGCGGAGTGGAAACTTCTGTCGGAGAGCGAGAAGAGACCTTTCATCGACGAAGCCAAGAGGCTGCGGGCCCTGCACATGAAGGAGCATCCGGATTACAAATACCGGCCCCGGCGGAAAACCAAGACCCTCATGAAGAAGGACAAGTACACCTTGCCCGGCGGGCTGCTGTCTCCCGGAGGTAACGGGATGGGAGGTGGGGTCGGTGTAGGGGTCGGGGCCGGGCTGGGCGGTGGAGTGAACCAGAGGATGGACAGTTACGCGGCACACATGAACGGCTGGACCAACGGTGGCTACGGTATGATGCAGGACCAGCTGAGCTACCAGCACCCGGGGCTTAACGCGCACAACGCGGGCCAGATGCAGTCCATGCACCGCTACGACATGAGCGCGCTGCAGTACAACACCATGACGAGCTCCCAGAGCTACATGAACGGCTCGCCTACCTACTCCATGTCCTACTCCCAGCAGAGCACGCCGGGGATGACCGCCCTGGGCTCCATGGGACCCTCCTCGGTGGTAAAGTCCGAGTCCAGCAGCTCCAGCCCGCCCGTCGTCACCTCGTCATCCCACCGGGCCGCCCCTGGCTGCCAAAGCGGGGATCTGAGGGACATGATCAGCATGTACTTGCCCGGGGCGGAGGTCAGCGAGCAGAGCGCCCAGACCCGGCTACACATGTCCGGGCACTACCAGAGTACCGTGCCCGGTACGACGATCAACGGCACGCTGCCGTTAACACACATGTAAGCAGACAGAGAGAGAGAGAGAGAGAGAGAGAAAGAGAGAGAGAGAGAAAAGAACTTTTATAAGAGAAACTGTGGACTATTAACGTTGGACTATTTTTGTACAGAAAAATTTCGGGGTGGGAAAAAGTTGTATAGAAGTCTCCAAGAAAAAGGACACACGACTCTTTTATTCTTTCATTTTATTCTACGGAAGCTCTAGAGGAACTTAGGAGACCCCCCCCCCCCCTCCCCCCCCTCTTCACTTGGTGGATGAAGTTTGGAAGACTAGAAAAAGAAAGTGGGAGTCGCAATCAAATGTTTTATTATTGCAATCATCTTTTGTACAGTATTTATCAAAGACACATTACAATCAGATGAAATTGTTTGTTAAACTGCAAGAGGTTGCATTTTTTCTTTTCTTTTTTTTATATATATATATATATATATAAAGGCAACGCCGGTTCTGCAGAAAATATTAAAAAGTGAAAATGGCAGAACTGCAATTTATAGGAGCGATCAGTTATGCTCCTTTATTACTGCAAAGATTGGAAAGAAAAGGGACATAAAACGAAGCAGGTAATACTGTTTTTTTTTTTTTTTTATCATTTAAAGGTTACTAAACATTTAATTTCTTATATAAAAAAAAGATAAGACACTTTTTTTTTCTCTCATACAGCTTAAAATATAGGTTGTTAATTTATATTTCCATTTCCGTCTCCCACTTTTCATCTGTTAGAGGTATGACGCTCTTTATTTTCTAATTGATTTGTACAATTTCTGTATATTTACTGTGATATTTTTAAGTTTTTATTTCCAAACATTCATTCCCGTAGTTGTAATTTTAAAAATTGTGGCCCTGTACGCAGAAGCCAACCCACTCCATGTAAATATATACCGGAACTAATACCATCCTTATAACAGGTACAATTTCAGCTGAGTATATTATTTTTCAATATGCAGTTTGAAATGAATAAATTTTGGAAATTTGGATACTTGAAATTGTTTGAGTTTTGATTTTTATTTCTTTTCTGTGTGCATGCAGTCCATCATGTTGAGTTGTCACCTGTTTGTGGATTTTTTTTTTTTTTTTTTTTTTTTTTTTTTTTACATTTGATATTGTCAAATCAGATGTAAACTGTACAGTTCAAACTATTTTAGATTAAAGAATAAGAAAAACATATCTTTATCTGCAGTGATCAAATAATTCAGCTTTGTCGAGGTTAATCACGTTTGTGTTTTCTATAGTGCCTGCGGATGTTCCCCATCAAGCCAAAGTCTCCTTAAAAAAGGGGGGAAGATTTTTCTATCAAAATGTCCCAACACCCCCAGGTATAGACTGCAATTTCTCCTCTTCACAATCAATATTCAATAAAAAGAAAAAAAAATCAGCACTTCTGCTCAGGCCCATTTAAAAAATAATAATAATTCTTGTAGCCTAATACCTCTTATTCTATTTTTAACCTTGTTAGTATTTTTAGGCTGTTGAATGGGACTGAGGGAGGAATAATTGGACATATGCTCTAAACTCATAAATCAGATTTATAATCCCCCTCATGACAGTTATTAGATTTATGTAAACTGACAGGAGGATTTCTGTCATTTGGTGGTTTTTATTTTAATGACTGTGACGGCAACTGTGGATGTTTTTATGAGTATTTACAACAAGCTTAATCTCATGAGCTGCAGGCCTTTTCTTTATTCATGTTGAAACAGCTCCTCTTGTTGTTTTATTTAACAAGGTGTGTGTTGCCTTTTGGATGCTTTCTCTGCTTCTTTTTTCCCCCTATAAAAAAAATATATATATCACACAGCTGTGCTCACCATCCCAAAATGTTCAATTAAGGCTAAATTGAAGGTGAGCCCTCTTGAAAGGAGCCAGGTGAGCGAGACCTGCTTTTTTTTTTTTTTTTTTTTTTTTTTATTCCGCAAAGTAATAGCGCCATATAGGCTGGACTGAGTGGCCATTTTAATTTAATGTTTAATCAAATGGGCCCTGCTGTTTCCCGTTAACCCCGGTTCTCACGGTTCAAGCTCCCCCGGTTATTTCACACACCTCCTGCGTAAAAAAATAAAATAGCCTAAAACATAGAACCGGTTCCAAATTGTCCACATGCGGGCTGCTCCCCCCTCTCCCCCCCCCCCCCTTAATAACAATAATCCTTATGATGAGCTAACTGTCGGCTCTGAATTTTATTAACGGTTTTAAATCAGGTGTGTGTGTGTGTGTGTGTGTGTGTGTGTGAACAGAGAGGTAGATTAAGGCCGTTGTGTCTTGCAGTCTGGGTCCCGGGGGATCGGAGCTCACATTAACCGGCGGATGAATATTTGAAGAGGCCCCTCGGTATTTATCCCTCCACCCTCTCACTCTCTCTCTCATGTCTTACTCTCTCTCTCTCTCTCCCTCTCTCTCTCTCTCAGCTGGACCTTTAAGAGGTCACAAGATCGTTGGTTGCTGCATTAATTATTGATCCAAGCAGCTGAATTGGTTGTAATAGCCGAGAACACCGGTGATAAACAAAGTGTTTTTCAAAAGGTCGAACAAGTAGACGTTTTAAAATTCTCCTCCCCCCCTCCCCGTCTTTCCGTGAAAACCGGGCCCCTGCATTAAGGCCCGGAGGCCCCCGCGGAATGATTATTTTTTTTCCTAGCAGAGCGCGGCACCTTTGATGTGTGCAGAGAATACTGGATGTATTTGATGATCAACTAACATGTTCTGTGCAGTGTTGTAATAAGATATATCTTATTAGTAACGCCTGTAAAGCTTGTATGTTGACACAGACAAGGGGGCTGAAATAAGGCCATGGCTGCTTTTAAAAATAGGAAATCATTTTCTTATCGTGTTTGATAGCCTAGCAATCAACATTTTCTTTTCTTTTTTTTAATTTGTTTGATATATTTGTAAAAAGAAACTTAAACCAAAGACAAACATCCAGCCTTTAGATTAAAAAAAAAAATCTTATTATTTTATCAAAACGTCCATTAAAAAATGTCCCTTTCCCTTTCCAAGTGATCGAGGACACATACAGGACACTGTGAATCTTCTCTCGTTATCTTTGAAAAATATTAGCCCACATTTTGCCGCTATGCTCTCCAAAATGTGATTCAATCTCAGACTCCTTTAAACTCTGACTTTCCTTTTTAAAAAGTTGCAGCACGGAATAGGCCGCTAACCCAGATCATTTAGAGTCAAATGGTTTTATGGTGATAGAAGTGATTCCACCATGACGCTGTCAAATAATCTCATTAGTTTCAAAGTGTGATGCAGCCTAATTGTCGTGTTTCTGTTTTTTTTTAATCGACATAAAGACAAAAAGGGAGAAAAAAAAAAACTCTTGTCCCCCCCTGAAATGTTCATACCATGCGGATAAGCAGGTGTGTTCAGGTGTGTATGAGCAGAAAGGCCCGTCAAAGTGTTCCTCTAAAACCCTTTCATCCATCCATCTACCCCGCATCCACCCCTCATCCATCCATCCATCCATCCATCCATCCATCCATCCCCCCTTCTGTTGCTCGCGTGCAGAGTCTCGGGGATATTTGGACTGCAACAGGTGGTAAGCGCGCGCCTCTGCTTTTTTTTTTTTTGCCCCTGGCTTTAAAGAAGAAAAAAAAAAAACTCTCAGATGTTATCAAAGATAACCTGGCGCGTGTGGAAGCTTTCAAGAGGCCATAACCACAACATTGGGGGCGTTACATTTTAGATTTAGGCAGAATTGATGCCACAATTAGGACAGATGTTTATTATATTTTATACATGTTATAAAAGCTACATAATAAAAAAATATGAACATAGAAACTGACTCGGTCACTTCAGGTCACTAAACTTTTTTTAAACCAGCTTGGAATTAAAGATTCAAATAAAAAAAATAATACAATTAATTGATTAATAGGATTTTATAAAGGAGATATGCTACTACTAGTCCAGCTAGGTGGCTTATAAGGACCGGTTTTAAAATCCCATGTTTGTTGTTGAGATTATATGATTCTATAAAATTGGGTCATATGACCCCCCCTCCTCCCCCTTTACCCGCACACACACACACACACACACACACACACACACACACACACACACACACACACACACACACACACACACAACGGGTTTAGTGGCCTGTAATCCCACGACAGCCACTTTCCCTTTTCACCACGTTGCGAATAATAAGGAGGTGGGGTATGACGTCACCCGCATGAAGCCAGTCCAATGATGCCTGACCGTTTCCGTTGGTAGTTTGTAGGCTACATGTTGCCCTTATTTGCCTTTTCATCCGGCCCAAACTCTCCAAATTTCTTCAAGTTAAACCATTTCTAACTAATTGACTACCCGATGCTTCAGCTACAGAGCAGTGATACATACACACTACTTTTTTTAGTCCTCTAGGCATATGATTAGGCCCACCGTTTATTTCACTAGAATGTACGTTTTCTGAATCTTTAGATTTGCGTTTTTTGGTCCGCATTTTACACCAGTCGTTGCCAGCATGGACGCAATGGCATCTCCATTTACACCATTTAAACTTTCAATATCAGGACTTTAACGTGCTTTCAATTCAAGACTGATTCACATGCCTAATAAAAAACTCTACATAAATGTAATATCTGTTTAACAACATGAGAATATCATTAAATCAGACCTGTATCATCAGTTACATAATCGTCGTTCCCCCTGTCGATATGGGTTATGTGTAATTAAAATGTTAATAATACAGATTTGGGCATTAAGCCATCTTCTTCAATGACTTTTCGGTTTTCTAAATCAAAGAGGAACAAAGTTAGTAAAGTAAAATATTTTTCTTAGACTGAAGATAGCTTATAAAATGTGAAACTGCCGGTGTTTATGATTTCACCTTCTGGTCGTGTTATGTTATTATTCTGCTGTTTACATTTTATTTAAAGACCTCTCTGCCTTCATCACAGAGAAAGACCCTGGAAGAATGAATGAATAGCAAAACTGTCGGAGCAGAGAGCAGCAGACGTGTGTGTGTGTGTGTGTGTGTGTGTGTGTGTGTGTGTGTGTGTGTGTGTGTGTGTGTGTGTGTGTGTGTGTGTGTGTGTGTGTGTGTGTGTGTGTGTGTGTGTGTGTGTGAGACGCCTAAAGGGACTGAATGGCAGCCAGTAGCCTGCTGATCTAGCGCAGGTGCAGGGAAGGGAAGCGGGCGGTGTATCTCTCTCTCTCTCTCTCTCTCTCTCTCTCTCTTTCTCGCTCTCTCGCTCTCTCTCTTTCGCTTTCTCAAACACACACACACACACACACACACACACGCACACGCACACACACACACATTCACTTCCATTGAATAGGACCACACACTGACACAGACCAGCATGCCATCAGCCTCGCGCTGCTCTCGGCCTGCATTCTCAAACTCGAGGCCTCTGCAACCCCCTCAACCCCACCACCACCACCCTCCTCGTCTCCTTTCCTCCCTCCTCCCCCAACACATCACCGGCGGCTCGAGCTCCGTTCATCATCTCTGCTCATTGATGATGACAGCTTCATCATTAAGGGAACGCACGTTTTAGCATCACAACCATTCAAAAAGAATAACGACGTCTCTATAAGTTTGTTTAGTAAGGACACTTACATTTAACCTATAGGCCTGTCTGAAAACTCCTGTACAGCAGCCTGTGCGTTTTTCAGATAACAAAGCTCACTGACAATAAGCCATGGGGCAATATTGACTCAGCAGCACCTACACAAACATTGAATATTATTAAATGTTTTATGTAAAATACCACCTTTATACTTTCTTCCCCCTTTTTTCATGACATTTAGCTTCTGTTTACATCACTAGATATATGCATTTAAGATGGATATCTCTGTTTATAAACCATTTATTATCTGCTCAAACTGACCCTCGAAAAACAATACAATAGTCCCCTGACAAACCCTCCATTCTCTGGTAGAATAAAATTTAAGAAAACCGACACAAAAGCAGCATTTTATAGTGAAACAACAACCTATTGGCTTTTTATTAGTGTTTTTAAGGGCTGCTTTAACACCAGTTATGTTGGAATTAGAGTTCCCTGTCATTTGTTTTTGACTATTTGAAGGCCTATTCCATCCCATAATGACCCAAGACATCCTCACTACAGAGAAATGTGTTTTTATACACCGGCTGAGTGTAAAAAAAAAAAAAAAAAGTTATCGAGAGAACTTCACTAGTTGATGGTGATGAAAGCTTAAGTTTTCATGTCCTCTGATAACTTATTCCGTCTCCTTGCGATTTGCATATGAGCCGGGGAAAGTGCAGGAAAGGGTAGAAAAAAAAGCGGGGGGGGGGGGGGGGGGGGGGGGGAGAGCCAACAATATAAGGTCTGTTGTACTGTAGCCTCCCATGCAGGGAAATCCTTCAGTTTAGCACTAAACTAAAAGACAGCAGAGTCGCTGATTGAACTTTTTTAAGGTAGAAGTTTTAATTGTATTAAAGTTTTAGAATATTTCCTTTAGGCCACTTTTTAGGTCGTTATGGCTATTAAATAAAAAATAAAAATCAATTAGGCTACTTTACCCCTCAGTTTTAATTTGACTAATGAAACTCCCTTCAATAAATCTAAAACGGTGAATGTGTCATGTCAATCAAATCTGTATTAGGGCCATATCTTTTGTGCTGTTTAAATCACGGGATTCCACTTGCTTTTGTTTCAATGTACACACTCATATCCCCCCCCCCCCCCCCCCAGTCAATAAACACTAAAAATGCAAGTGTCAATATGCACATTGTCTTATGGCTAATTCGAGTTAATACAGCCATAATGACAGTATAACGACACGCTAATTGGCCTTTTTTCCTCCGCAACAATGCTCGTAGATCAGCATCTCTTTATTATTTAATAACGTCAAACGCTTGGCTGGCTGTGCTGGCTTGCTCAGCCTGCATGCTGGCTGCTGTGTGGGGAGAGAGAGAGAGAGAGGACAATGCAGCTCCAATTTGGGGGCTCAACACAAATCAGCTATATAGAGACGGAAAAGAGAAATAAGCTACAGAGAAGAGAGGAGAGGACACATTAAAGCAGGAAATGTGGACTTATTGATCCACAGAATATGCTTTTAATAACTCTTCTTTTTTGTTGTTGTAAAAGTCTATTTTCAACTTGTTTTAATTTAAAATGTTCTTGCTTCTTGGATGAAGTTTTGCTCTTTAAAGCAACAGGTGACAGGATGTGTTTGTGTACGGGACCGGCCCGTCATGATGCAGCAGCTACAAGTGAAAGTGGTGCATGCTCTGCTGCGCCTTTGTTGTCCGGAAATTTGGAGACTGTGTATATTGATGTCCCTCCTCGGGCCCTGGTGAGGGTTTTAGGGGAGGAGGAGGAGGAGGAGGGGGAGGAGGAGGAGGATGGTGAGAGGGCAAAGGCTGGGGTAATCTGCACAGCAGTGTAAGGCCAAAAGACCAAATGCAACACCTCCTTAATTTGTCACAAAAAAAAATCAATATTGGAATTAAGTAACGCCAGATAATAAGAGAAAGTGAAGGACAGACCCCCGTAGTGATTTCGAAAATGTAAATAATCGCTTTTATAGGCTACACAATATGACGTTTTTTATTGCCTGCAGACTCAGAGGCAGGGCATCAAATTCCCATTTTCAGCGTCTGAATCGCACTTTATGAAGCCCAGGAGGGTGCATTAGATGTTTGGTTGGATACAATAAATCGTTAGTATAGATTCACAAAACGTGAGGTTGGGGGTCCATCCTCTTCAGGGCTGCTGCTGCTTGTAGGCCCACTGGAAGTCCGGCCCACGACTTTGATTTTCAGCACCGTCACTTGTTGAATTTTAAAAACGCTGCTCCGCATTTCTCTCCCTTTAAAAAAAGAAATGCCAATAAAAAGTGTTGTTTTTTCGTTTCCCACTAGTGTCAACAAAATTGCAGCAACAAAAAAACAGAAAAGTTTCTGTTCTCTGCTTATAATGCAAATAATGCGATTTTATTCCTCTGATTTAAAAAACAAAAACACAACGAAGTAAGTCATCGATTTTATTAGAAATATTATCAGATCATTTGGGATTTCTGTTTTTGAAAGTTTCTGCGCATGCTCCCTGTTATTTTTTTCTTTGTTTTTAGAGTGGCTCATCCGGGTCTTTTTTTGTTGTACAGTTATAAAGGTGTTTTTGTGACGCACTTTGTCTGAGTGCATTCAGAGAGATTCCTTGATAGAGAAGAAGGCTGTTGAGCTGATGGGACTGAATCATCATTAACAAGCAAACAGACACAGGAGGACCCCCCCCCCCCCCCCCCTCCCTACAGCCACCCTCCTCTGGTCTCATTTCCCAGCATAGACACTAACCTCTTTCACTCTGTCATCAGCCTCTCTCGCTCTCTCTCTCTCTCTCTCTCCCTCTCTCTCCACCGACTCTAGCCTCCTCTATAACAGCACCTTCCATTGTTCCCGGCCCTCCCCTCCCTGTGCCTGGCCCCCCGACCCAACTGTTGACCAACAACTCCACTCGCACATTGGACGGCTGGGAGGGAAGGAGGGGGTTGTCCTATTTTAGAATATCACACATCCAGAAAAAAATGGTTGGAATAAACTGGCTCTGTCAATATTCAAATGAAGGAAACATAAAATAAACAGTTATAAACTCTAATATAAATACACAGATTGAAACTTTAAATTGTGAAATAAATGTGATCATTTCAGCACTTATAGGGCCTATTTACTTTTTACTATGTGGAAACAAACATTCTGCAGTTTACTTGTCTGTGCTGCGTGTTGAAAGCTTTAGCTACAGGGCTGACCGATGACAAAAAGGGTTGGTGGCGGTGTGGGGTGGGGGTCATCCACAGTCTGCGTGCATTTCTAGCCCTCGGGGACATGCACAGCCTTCTGAATAGATGATGTGGAAAGTTTGTTTATGTGTTTGCATTAGTAAGTGTGTGGGTTGATATACCCGTCCGTCTATTTCATGCATTTTCATAAACAGTATTCTTTTTTTTGTTCGAGTGACACCACTGAAGTAAGCAGCATCTAGATGTGTTACTTTAACTCAAACAGTACAGGAGGGTTTCTTTTACCTTACTAAACCTTACTGCTGTATGTGTAGTTTACACAGGATCCCAATCCTGACACACTTTTTGACTCTAAACCAACCGTCTCTGTGAATATACATATATTTATATATATATTGTTTAATTTAAATGATCAATATACGCACACTTATTTATGTAAATACTGTAACTGACATCTTAATTGACCCATCTGTCACATAACTGCATTTTACTTATCATGTTACTTCAGCATCTTTTGCACTGTTTCATATTTAGTCATGTAAATATTAGTCTTTTCTTATTGTGTTTATTGTTGATATTTAATGTTGTACCTGTACATAAGAGAGCACAGTTCACCCAAGTTAAATTCCTCGTGTGTGTGTAAGCGTACCTGGACAATAAATCTGATTCTGATTCTGATTTGTTGGAAGTCTGGATATAACCTCAAAGTGATGCATCGTGAAGGAGCGATGCGTCACTTTAGACTGCGTCGTCCAAAAATAATGTTTATGAGTTCTCTCATTATTTTTATGAAGTCGTGTTTCAAGATAAACAAAATAGTTTTGAGTTAAAATTCAGTTTTTTCAGTTTAATCTGTTTTGCTAATGTTTTTTTTTTATACCTCTGCACATTTTGTTGAACTGTGGAAGTATTTATATGACGGTTCAAGATCACATTTTATACATTTCAGTCTTGAGACCAACACAATTAATTCTGTGTTTCCTTTCTTGGTCACACATGTCCAATAAACACTCAGGTCCTCATTAGATTTGTTTGGTATTGGAAGCGTCAGTGTTTTTAGAGATTGCATTTCCATGTGTCATTAGTCGTCACTGGTTAGTGTGCGTTGCTGCTTTACACCCACAGGACAAGCTGTTAATGTGTTTTAAAGGGGCCGGCTTACATTACAAAGTGCCACAGACATGCTGAAGTGGTTCAAAGGCTTTGTTAGTGACATCGACATGACAAGCGCTCTCAGCTTCTCACACACAAACACATACTACACGTATATGTAGGCCATCCTTTAGAACCCCCTCCTCCTCCCCCCCCCCCCCCCCCCTCAAAGTCTGCTCTTATTTCCTCTGCTTGAGAATCAGCACATCAGACATATTCATCCCCCATCAGTGGATGAGATCTTCCTCTAAATGTCAAATTTGCTAAATGCTTTTCCCCCCCCCACCTGCTCGTGTGTTTAGACTCTTCACTTCTGAGACACTGTTGCTCTTACAAACAAATCATGTTGACACACAGAACATCACCACAGATTATATTCCTGCGTGTGGAAATGTCAGATCTCTTTCACTGCTGAATTATTCATCTGACCTCTGCTGGTATGGTGTGCTACTTTAAAAAAAAGTAAGTAGACATGGGGGGGGCTGCTGGTTCAGCTCAGTATGGTAGAGCAGGCCGCCCCCCATGTGCAGAGGCTACAGTCCTCGTCGCACTGGTTGCAGGTTCAACTCTCTGAAGCAGTTTGGTGCATCCTCTCTCTCCACATTTCCTGTCACTCTATAGCTTTGAATGAAACTGAAATTAACTTGTTAATGAAAAAGGGCTTTTCTTATAATTAATTAGGGCTCATAAACTGTTACATGATCGATTTAGCTGCAAAATTGATTAGTTGATTTACCCTTAGAGGACAATGACGTCTCAGAAATGTCACAAGACGTGTTGCAGTGAGTCAGACTTCTTGTCCCCTACAGATTAAACTGCGTGTATCTAACATCCCTGTCATAAAGCAGAGCTCATTAAGACATTTCATTTCTATACATCAGCCTGCTTTAACCGCCCGACACAGCTTTAGTGTCTCTTCTAAGTCATGTGTTCAAATAAGTGTCGTTTTAGTTTGTAAAATTCTGCTTTTTGCTTGCGTCTTTCCCCCCTTTTTTCTGCTCAAAATCAAACTGTAACAATTCGTCTGCACATTTCAGCTCCTCTGCAGAGCCATTTTTTCCTTTTATGAAGCGTAAAATATGTCTCCCGCTCAATGGTGTTGACTGTAGTGTAGATTTCGATCGATTGCATCAGTCCACTATCAGGCTATTCTGGAGCTGGTGACTCTAAGGTCTCACACTTGCTCTCTCTCTCTCTCTCTCTCTCTCTCTCTCTCTCTCTCTCTCTCTCTCTCTCTCTCTCTCTCTCTCTCTCCCTCGCTCGCTCTGACAGAAGCTGTTGTTGAATGGAAGAGTGGCCTCTTTCAGTGTGTGGGTGTCCCCTCGGGGCCAACCGGGAGAGATAATCAGACAGGACAGTTACAGACAGACAGGCAGACAGACAGATGCAGTAAGTGGACCGAAGTTGTTTCTCACTGACTCAGACCGAGTCACATTTGAAAGAGTTTTATATTTTCTTATTTTCCACAAGTTAGGAATCCTCTTTTGTACAACGATGACTTGTAATCTTTTTAAAGTGTTGTTTCCTGTAGTTATTTTTCCCTATTTCTTCCATAACTTCACTTAATGAAGTGTCAAAATCCCCTCAGCAGATTCATACTGTCTGTAAATCCCGAAGTAATTCAGCTTTATCGTCTGAGGAGGTGTAAAACATTAAAACACCATCAGATCAGACTACACTAGATCACTTAAGATTAGATTGGATTAGATTAGAGGACGATTTACAGTCCTTATAGGAACATTGTTTTCCTCCAATAGACGGCTGATTCACAAAAAGTTCAAAAGAAGCAGAGCTTTGTGCTCAAACAAGAATATGTGTGTGTGTGTGTGTGTGTGTGTGTGTGTGTGTGTGTGTGTGTGTGTTTGTGTGTGTGTGTGTGTGTGTGTGTGTGTGTTATAGTTACAGATACCCTCTGATGTTCATTTAGAAATATGTCCTTTCCCTGCACTGGATTCAAATGTGTGTACTGTGTCATGCACGAACAACCTTTGCAGTGGTAAAACACTTTTCACATATTAACAACTAATACTCAAAATGCTAACAAAGGACGTTTTTTAAATTCTGTCCGAGACTCCACAGCAGCATGCATCCACCAGAACTCAGCAGAATCATGGACATTTCATTTAAAAAAAAGAAGCCTTTAAATAGTTCTTAAATCTAAAATAAAACATGAAATGGATTTCATATTCATTTTTTTTCTTCATCACATAATCACAACAAAGTTTTCTCTACAGGTAAAAACACAAACAAGTCTTCTTCTGTACATATTGTAAGAACATTTGCTCCCACAGATTTCTGGTTTTATTCAAAATTATTCTTCACAGGCCCCTCTACAGCCTCAGTATATTTCTTTAGAAGCCAAAACATTTATGTGGAAATCCCTGAGAGTCTTTTAAAAAGTACGTTTTGTGCAGCTGCTTTCATCAAAGATCCGTCTTGCTTTATTTAGCTGCAATATCATAACAGAAAAAACAGTCTAAATGGCTGTAGATACTTTTTTATTAGATATCAAATGTTACTAAACAGACATTGAATAATGTGCAAAAAATCAATAGTAGGTCACAAGATTCTAAGTCTCTAAGTACACCTGTATGTGTGCGGGGGTGTCTATGGCAGGGAGCGAGAGACATGGAAAATATAGGGCAGAAAGAGAGACAGCGAGAGAGAGAGAGAGAGACAGGTCTGGCCTGGCTCGGCTCGGCTCGGGTTGGGCAGGTCAGCTCAGCAGCATTTGATTGTAAATAAGAGAGGAGTCAGTTCACACGCCGATCGAGTGACTGCCGGGAACAAGCGAGCCATTTGAATCAGGTGGCTATCTCCCTATCTGAGAGATCAGAGCCCTGTCACCCCCCCCCCCCCCCCCCCCCCCAACCCCCCTCCACTCCTCCCACCTGCCTCCACCCCCCCTGCTCTCGTCATTGTGAGGGACACACACACACACACACACACACATATATACACAGACACACAAACATGCACAGGAGAAGTGAAATGACATGTCCCTCCCTGCTGGCTATAAGGGCAGGCAGAGTGGCTGGATGAGATTTCACTGTCTCACGTTAGGAGAGGTGAGGAAAGGAAAGAGGAGAGGAACACCCCCCCCTCCCCTCCCCTCCCCCCGCTCCCCCCATGTATTATAACATCCTGAAACGCTTCCCGTTATTGGCTCTGTTGTCTGTCACAGTTATAAAATGAAGAGGATAAGAGATAACAGACGCTTTGGAAGCGACAAAAACAAGTCTGCAGCCACCTTGATGAAGTGCACTCAGGTCCTGCAGCCTGTCGTCTAAAAGCAAACTTTATTGATTCATTATTTTAGAGGACAGGTGATTGTGTAGCACTATATGGTTAACGTCTCAACATCCTTAACCTCTGATTTATTCAAAGAACTTAAATTTAAACTCAAGATGACAGGGAAAGTGGGCTTTTCAGTATTAATATTTTTATGCTCAACCAGTCTGTCAGTTTTGTTGTTTGGTTAATTTAATGTTTAAAATGTCATAAATTGCAAAATAATGCAAAAAGAAAAAAAGCCCAACATGATTATAAGAAGCTTGTTTAGTCAAACGGTCCAAAATGCAAAAGTATGACAATATGAACCAGAAAAACATCAAATAAATCCTCACACTGAAGAGGCTTTTTTCCAGATTAATGACTAAAATGTAAAATAATTGGCAATTCATTTTCTGTAGATTAATTTATAGATTTTTATTATGACGACATTAAATGAAATAAAGGATCCTTTTGCTTTAACACATCAGTTATTAAGAGACAGGAACCAAAGTCTGCTCTTCATTAAGTCACAATGAAAGTCAGAGGAAAATGAATCAAATAAAACAGGAAAGGAGGCACACACACACACACACACACACAGAGCCTCCTTCAAACACACATATGTTTTTTTAATGTTACATCTCGACAACGACCCCCGAGGGAGACGATGATGTGTGGCAGCTGCTGACTGTTCATATTGATTAAATGACAGCCGGGATCATTTACCGATTTACCGACTGATGGAGCTCAAATGTGCGACGCAGCCCTGAGGGTGGAGGGTTTGGTGTGTGTGTGTGTGTGTGTGTGTGTGTGGGGGGGGGGACTCAGGCCTGCTCAGCCTGGACTGCCTGCAGTTCATTTTCACAGCCAACAATTTAAAGGGATCATCATCTCTGTCCCACTGTGACCCCCACAGGAAAGATTACACTGTTCATTTTTTGATCCTATAAAGTCAATACAGTGAATCTATACTCCCATAAGAGATCCAAATGCAGATTAAATGATCTCAACAAGCTAGTAGCAATACGACTGTGACAACAAAAAAAGAAATGCAAAGGAGTGTGGATAAGTTTATATACACCAATAAATAATAAACTCGTATTGCATCATTCAACAGCACGTAGGAGCCCATTAAAGGCCATTTTACTTCATCCTTAAGCACTAACTTTGTGTGTGTTGGGTGGGGGGTGGGGGGGGGGGTGTATCTTAATGACTAGGAATGATAGCAACATTATGGAATAAGTCTTGTAGTCTTAAATCTGTATTTAACTTAACTAAAATATATTGAAATAAAAACAGTTAATGGGACAAACCTGAATCATAAAAGTTGAGATTGCAAAGGATGAACTGACTTCATTTTTTAAATTGACGTTATTTGTTGTAGGAAAATGAAATAAATATGAGCAAACACATTCCACACAGAGAACGAGACGGAAATGTCTTAATGAAGAACACGCTGTCATAATCGCCACATACTTAAAGCTGCACATTGAAACATTGTGAATCACTTTGAACGAGCTGAAGAGGTTCATGAAGAGGTAACCAACAGCTTCTTGTTGATGAAGAAAGACTTCCAAAAGGTGATTCACTCTTTATGCAGCTGCAGGTGAAATCATTTGAATATCGGAGTATAAATACACGCTTTACAGTTCCGGAGGGGGGGGGGGGCAGAGCGGCTGAAGGCCCTGGACCCCGTGGTGGACAGGCGTCTCGCATTATTTGATTTGATTTGATATTACTTTAGTGTCAGACTGTAGACATGGTCTGAAGTGTTCATTCAGCGGCTCAATTTGCAACAAACAAATGAAAGACAAGAAACAAAGACACAAACATTTGACACATCATTGAAACACCAGACAAATATTCAGAGGTTTTTAAACGTGCTTTGATCTGGGATTCAGCTCCACATTCGGTTTTAGTATTAACTGTTGAACTAAAGAGTGTTTCAGTCTGACCTTATTAAAATGTGGAGCCCTGTATCTCATGTTTGATGGTGAGAGTTCACATTCTGTGTTCAGAGCAGGTCAGGATCAGAGGCGATGCTGTGAGCCAGCATTAACATGTTTTTTTTATCGTAGGCTGAAACATAAAGTCTCTGCATTGGTTGGCCTACAATCTTTGAGCTGTTGGCTATTTAAAAAAAACAAGATCTAATTCTGATACTTAAATTTTATAATATATACCTTCGTTGTGCATCAGTGCTATTTGGCAGAAAGTTTACAAGTCTCAACTTTTTTTTGCATTTTTAACAAATTATGCGACAATCAGACCGTGTAATGATGGGATCTCTGACTATTCCTAATCATCTGTGATGGATCGGATCGTCCTGTATTCTCTCCTTAACTGATAATGACATTTGAAAGATGTAGAAACTTTTACACTATTGGATTTTGTGTGGATGGATGCAGGTCCCATTTAGTCCACTGAGCTGTGGGAATAAAGAAGATATGGCAGGATGGGTTAGATGAAAATCAGAAAATTAAAGAACTTTTGCACACTGGTCATGAGGTGGAAAAGGACGAGACAGAGAAGCACTGGAAAGAGGGGATGAAGAGAAAAAACAGGGCAGATCAGGATCAGATTAGATTGAAGAGATCTTAACAGAACTCTCGAGGATTGGGACACGACAGGACGGAGAAGATCGGATGAAAACAGATGAATATAAGACGATAAGAAAGGAAAATGCAGTTCCTGGACTGACGGGACTTTTGGCAACATTTACTGCTGCTCACCGTCCCCGCTGTCCCGAGAGTGTTGGCTTGCTGTGTGTACATGGAGGTTGTGTGTGTGTGTGTGTGTGTGGCCTTGGGAACGAGCCAGGTGAGGCTGTCGAGCACAGATTAACGCAGAGATGGATCAATCACTTCAGTCTCTGCGGGCGAGTGAGTGACAGCCAGCCTGGGGACACAAACATGGAGAGTATTGATTTTGAGTCACCCTCCATCACATCTCTCTGAGCTGATCCTTCTCGAGGCTCACACACACACACACACACACACAAACATTCACACACACACACAACAATGATAGACCTGTGTCTTTAACTCTCTGTCTTACTACGGACTTTGCCTCGTTTTCAGGACTCTTGCTGTGTGTGAATCTGTGCACTAGAATCCCTCAGGGCGTGTTTTCTAGGCCTGCAGGATATTTAACAGCATGGGAGGGCGGTTACCAAGGAAGCTATTAGCAATAAAATGTCATATACTGAGTAGTTTACAGCTTGAGGAGAAGTGCAGCCAAGAAAAATCGCAAACTTGTCAAAAAAAGAAGCAAAAAAACACGACAAGCCGTAAATGTTTAAAAATGTGTAACATGGTGTTTTTGTTGCTGTTAGTTTTCTTTTAGAGGTATCCTTCGCCTAAAAATTGAAATCCTTCTTTCAGTGTATCATGTCCTGTGATCTGGGCAGGCCTGTAGCTCTACATACTTAAAGTCACATCTTCGCTCTTTCATGGATCTTGTCCCTATTTCTTTATGTTGCAAATGGAGCTGCTGTGATTCAAGACACATACCAGACTTTGTCTGACAGTGAAGTTCTAGTAATCAGTCAGTCAATCAATAAGCAGACAAATCTAAACTGTGTTTCAGTACATTAGACCTACGCTTACTGATTTATTGATTGATCATTTTATCAATTTTAAAAATGTCTGATATGGGGCGCTGGTGGCGCAGTGGTTGGTGTGCGCGCCCCATGTAGGGGGGCTGTGGTCTTCCGGGCGGGCGGCCCGGGTTCGAGTCCGACCTGTGGCTCCTTTCCCACATGTCATGCCCCCCTCTCTCTTTCTCCCTGATTTCCAACTCTATCCACTGTCCTATCTCTCCATTAAAGCCCCAAAAATAAATCTTTAAAAAATAAAAGATGTCTGCTATGACATACCGCTTTAGCAAAAAGAAAAAAAACTACTTCACACCACCTTACAAGTAGTCAACATTTAGCATGAATATATACATGTTGGTGTGTAAGTGGGGTGGGAATGACAGAGAATCATCTATTTATGTTTTCATTTATTTCTCTCAAGAATATTAAAAGCTGTGTACGTGTGTAGGCGGCGCTGGTTTAGCGTAGTGGTAAAATCATGCATCCCATGTACGGAGGCTGTAGCTCCATAAATGGCCGGGGATTCCACTTCTATCCATCCCATACCCTCTCATCCCTGTAGCCACTGTCCTGCCCTCCCTAAAAAAGCTCCCAAAAAATCTGGAGAAAAAAAAGAATGTGCATAGATGTGTTTCATACATAAACTTATCCAATGCTTAGTAGTGACAGATCAAAAGAGCTTCTACTAGACGGGTCACTCTGGAGGGAAACCTTAAAAAAGTGTCTCCTGTCCTGAAGTTTGGGGCATTTTAGTTGCTCTTTCTTCGGCTGGCGGAAATGCTTCGTAGGAGATGACTTCTCTACTTCAGTTTCCGTAAGCGCAGGTTTGAGTTGAAGAAGCTAAAGAAACTCATCTGACTTTTTCACTTCCTGGATGCCTGAAATAAATTCTCCCACTTTGCACCGTGCAGGTAAACGGCATGAGAGGAGCATTTTTATGTGCAAACAAAAAAAAGTAAGAAAGTAAAAACTAGATGCAAAGAAACAAAAAAAACAGCGTCAGTGTGGCCGTGCATGATGGGAGGGGAAGTCTGCGTTAGTGGGGCAGTGTCCCAATAAGGCTAAATACCAGACTGAGAATAATCTCCCAGTAAACTGTCTACTCATGAAAAACACAGAGATGCAAAAGCAGCAACTCTCGCTTTCTGCCTGGCTGGCCTCCCTCTGCCTCCCCCCTCTCTCTCTCTCTCCCCTCCCTCTCTTTAACAGTGTGTGTGTGTGTGTGTGTCTCTCTCTCTCTCTCTCTCTCTGTCCACATCGTTCCCTGTCCCTCTCTTCTTTCTTTACTTTCTCGCTCATGCTCTCCTTCACCTCCTCCCTGCTCCTCGTCTCGTCTCAGTAAGTAGGATAAGGCTTGGAGAGCTCTGTCGTCGTGGTAACTGCCAGAAGTATTCAGTTTGAAGTTTGAGGAGGTCAGTTTGCGGGTCACAGTAACACACACACACACACACACACACACACACACACACACACACACACAGGGAGCTGAGAGAGAGGGAGTAGGGGTGTTGAGGGGACCCCCATATGGGGCCGGGGCCCTTATACAAGAGGGGGTGAGGGGGGCCACTGCCGAGCTCTGCATCTAAAACAGTTGTTTCCAGAACTTTTCTCAGTTTGTGGGACTGAAATGAAGCTGATTATGAGTGATATGTGACTCTGGATTTCTCTCTGCTCTAATTGGATTTTGTGCAGTTCAGTTACTCTGATGTTCATTTCCATTTCTTTAGTACGCTCATCAGAGGATTACACCTCACTGACTGATGCTTTATGCACTGATTCCAATTCATCCATAACACTTCATTATCCCGAACAAAGAAACAGTAATTAATTAAAAAAAAAACACAGTGTAAATATTTTGCTTCAAATTAAAGTAAGTATGTGAAAAAAGTCTGAACTTTTTTCATTGAATTTGAATGAAGGAGAGGTTGTCAAATGTGTCAATACTGCGATACTTTTTTCGATACCACTTGTTTTAAAAAATATATAAACCTCTGTTGTTTTAATGATCAGTAATATCCAAAAGCATCAAAGCTTAAAAAAAAAAAAAACAACAGATATTCAGTCATAATTTTCCCAGCGAGCACTGCACAAATACATCCCGAAATTCTGCCAAAATGCATCAGTGCAATTAAGACAGTGTGCAGAAGATTTGCAAGCAAAGTGTTATTTCAAATATCAAAAGATTATTAGAGTCATATGGGCACAATGCGTTTCTGTCATACAAGCTAATTTGTCACTGAAAAAAGTCCTGGAAAATGATCTCTGGGGAACCCTGTGAGGACCCTGTGTCGTGAATTATTTGACACACAATCAGCGCTGCATAAATACTCCAAACATCAAATCCTCTCTGACCAAAAAACCAGTCACCAAACGTTTTGTGCTGTTGTCAATGACTCTTATATTAAGTGACACATATATCACTTATGGACACCTTGAACACTCAGGTTGTTAGAGAATAGATTTCCCCCATCAGTTTAAGTAAAGTCTTCCTCTGCCTCTACACTGCTGATGCAGGTGCAGCGCTCTTATTCACACACACAGTAGTAGGGATGTAAAAGATGTGAAACAACAAGAAATTTACTCTGCGCTACATATCAATGTCATATTTCCAGTAAGTGGATAAAGGAGAGAAGTTTTCAGAGGGGATTTTTAAAGCGACAGTTCAATTAAAAAAAAGCATATTTAGTGCAAACTTTCTTAACTTCCTCTCTCTCTCTCTCTCTCTCTCTCTCTCTCTCTCCCTCGCTCTCTCTCTCTATCCTGGGTGGTTTCTGATGTAAATGTTTTCAGTCAGTTGGCGGCTGAGTCTCAGCAGGTGGTCCACCAAATCCACTGTAACCCCCGGCAACCTCTGTCCAGCCAATCCAAATTCTGGCCTGCCCACCACTCTGCTTAGTTAGCCCTGACAGGAACCTGTGTGTGTGTGTGTGTGTGTGTGTGTGTGTGTGAGAGAGAGAGAGAGGGTGAGTGGGGGGAAGCAGTTGAGGAGCAGTACTCTCAGGATGGGGCGTGTTCTTGGAGTGGTCATTAAAAGTTTATTAAAAAGTCTTTAACCGTTGGGAAAATAGGATTTGGGTATCAGTGAACGTGGAAGCATCTGTGTATGACAGTGTGTGTGTGTGTGTGTGTGTGTGTGTGTGTGTGTGTGTGTGTGTTTCTGTGTGTGTACACTTCAACAGCTACTTCCTCTTCGCTCTGTTCTTTGGCTCGCAATAACAACAATATCAGTGATTCTACGATAATAGATATACATTTTATTTATTTATTTAACCTTTATTTAACCAGGTTGGTCCCATTGAGATTAAGAACCTCTTTCTCAAGGGAGACAAAGTACAACAAAGCAAGACAATCAAAAAAGCTAAAGGCAATGTAAAGTATACCTTAAAAAGGTAAAGTGCAGGATTGATGTATTTATTCACTGCAATTTAGTGTTAGTTTCACCTCTTAACAAACGTCATCTCTTATTTATCAGACATTATACCGCCGCCTTCTTCCTCTTCTTTTATCATCCTGTCAAATTCCTTTTCGGCCAATTGCGTTGAGTTCAGTTGGACGGGAAATGTTTTTAGAAATGTCTTCTTTGTTCATCCAAATATCGACATTTGTATCCAGCGATTCAATAATTGTTGCCATGACTACGATACATATATATCGATACATATCGATATCACGTTCCACCCCTACTCTGCGTTTTATCTCTTTTTCTTATTTCCCTCTCGTGTTGAGTTACATGGAAACAATGTAGGGAACACCTGAAAACAATTTTGTTGCAAATCCGTGCTTGTGCGCAAGTGTGTGTGTGTGTGTGTGTGTGTGTGTTGAGTAGGGAGAGAGAAGGAGAAGGAGGCACTTGATGGATGGTGTAAATGTCTGGAGCTATCATCAGCTCTGATTGGCTTTGAGTGGCTCTGAGTGCCGGGTCCATCCCAACTGCTTTTCCAGGGTCCCTCAGGAGCACCAGGTTGTGTGTTTGTGTTTGTGCGCCTTTTGTTGTGTATCTCCCTTTTTCCTTGTGTCATATTGTCATTGCGCAGCTGTACAATGAAATCAGGTGCTTCTCCTAGGTGGAGCATAGTATATACAGCATAAAAGCAGCGTCATTCAGCACATAAATATAGTCAAATAAAATATAAATAGCCAATATCGACTGTCCGTGGACACATAGATCTAAGACTTTGTTCCTCTGCAGCATCAAACAAATATGATTAACAATTCAGTAACGGGAAGATATCACTTCCCACTTCCTCTGGGCCCGAGAGGAAGTGCTGTCTACCCCGAACAAGCCGACTCGTCCCGCCCTCCTCTGAGCGCCATACATACCAAAGACAGCTCAGGAGGGAGGAGAAAGGCTCCTGTTAATGTTTAACTAGGCTAAGTAAAGACTGAATCAGATAGCTGAGCTTATGAGCAAATAGAACGTGTGTGTGTGTGTGTGTGTGTGTGTGTGTGTGGGCGACAACAATCACTTTGATGGCTGACAGCTATGGAAATACTCGCTCTCTGGAGAGGCGGTGATATACTGTGTTAGTATAAGCAGTGTTATTCTAAAGTTAGAACTATTCTGATACAGATGCAAGGTGGTAGAGCCATTCAATGTATTTATCATAGTTCATGAACCCCCCACACTTCTTCCCCATATCAGTAACCTAAATAACAGCGGGTGAAAAGGCTAAAAAGAGACAGAAATGTCAGCACACAAATGTCCTTCTTTATCCGGCTAACAATATAGCAACACAACAACGGACGCGTTTCAGCGCTAGGCCTTCATCAGCGTCTTGTTTTTTAGTCTTGTTGCACCTGGAATAGTGTTTCCTGTTGAGTGTGCTCCTTCTTTTGCTGTTTTGGTATATCTTGGCTGCATTAGCATTAAGCGGTTAGGGAGAACAATGCTATGCTAGCAATGAGTGTAACGTCAATCAAAGCCTGCAAACTGTCAGTAACCAGTGTTTTCTAATCACACGTTTCTCTACTAATGTAAAGGTAATATAATTAATTCAATGTAAGTGTGTTTTCTCTGCTAATTGAACCCTTTGAGAACATCATATATACTGCTGGTTGACATTAAAAATCAGAGTTCATGTCAATGAACTGGACTCAGGAAATCAAAAGAGGCTGCAAGCTAAGCTGATGCTAACTTTAGCTTAGCTTGCATCTAGGTGCTAAGCTTGTTTTGTGGTAAGGATGACTTTTGTTTTGTCTTGCTAACACATACAACGATGACAGCTAAGTCACATCCACACAGGGTTGGTTATAGCCTAAAGCTGTTAAAGGCTTTATATGCGTTTTTTTGATCCAGCAGATGTCGCCCTTGAGCACCAGCATGAAACCAAAACAACTCGCGCTGCATTGTTGTGTTAGCATGCTAATGCTAGCGATCTTTATTCTGCTCGTATCTTCACACTGCATGTAAATTTACCTGAAATGAGCGTGATCTAGAAACACAGTTAAGCAGTGAGTACAGTATGTTATTCTTCTTTTCTCTAGTCCCTCAATTAAACAACTTTTATACACGAGGGGAGGAGTCAGCCGGCCGTCCAGGCGATGTAAACAAAGTGAAGATAGGACTCTGAAAACTCTGAAAACATCACAGACAGTGGGACTCAGGTGTTACACCCATTGTAGACAGTCATGACTCACAGAGTTATTTTCAGATCATATACTTGATTTATATTATATTGAAGTGTGAAAAATCACATTTAAAGACTTTAAATATTAATACTACATTTGTATCATCTTCATTGTTGTAGTATCATAAGGATACCTGGTATCGCCGAATACATAAGTATTGCTATCAGGAAGACAAATTGATGGAAAATGTCTAATTAAAATAATTTGACTCAATATAATAAATATGTAGATGTTGTGGCACTGGATGTGGTTATGTGGTTATGTCGTGCTCCTCATGTACAGAGGTCTTAGTCCTCAGCACAGCGACCCTGGGTTCAAATTTGACCTCCCAACATTTCCTCTTTCCTCAGCTGTGCTATTCAAAAAAGGCTAAAATTACCTTTAATGGTCCAATAATAATTAAATATATATATATGTATATGTTGCCATGTTTGTAGAAAAAATAACAAATATAAACACCAGTACCAGAGTATAGACTACATCATATGCTTCAAGTTCTTCTCTTTCTCTTTTTATTAGACAAGGTGTCAGCTGGTCGTTCAACTTTTATCAACAGGTGGAGTAAAATATTAAATATATATAATCCATAAAGAACATTGAAGTTCATATAGGAGGCAATATGTAGATACAAATATGAAAAAACACACTGCATCTCCGGCTCCACGTGTGTGTGTGTGTGTGTGTGTGTGTGTGTGTGTGTGTGTGTGTGTGTGTGTGTGTGTGTGTGTGTGTGTGTGTGTGTGTGTGTGTGTGTGTGTGTGTGTGTGTGTGTGTGTGTGTGTGAGAGAGAGAGAGAGAGAGAGAGAGCGAGAGGGAGAGAGAGAGTCCATATATGCATACATGGATGTCTGCATGTGTGTTAAAAAGGGGAGAGAGCTTTTTTTTTTTGCACAAGTTGGCATAACTTGTAGCGCGTATGTGTGTGTGTGTGTGTGTGTGTGTTGGTGTTTTGTATAGAAAGTGCTGTGTGCAGTAGAACAGGGATTTGGTGCCATCAGCACAGTGATGTCAGCACACAGAGACAAACAAAGCTAGAATCCAAAACCCTCTCCCAACTACCCACAATCCCCCTGGACAGGCTGGGGGGGCGGGGGGCTGCCGAGGGGCCAGCTGACATTAACACACACAAACACACCTACACACACACACACACACACACACACACACACACACACACACACACACACACCAATGTTAGCTTGAGCACACATGCACAAAAACAGAAGAACATTTTTTTTTTCAACCACAAGGCTGATAAACTCAATAATAACATTTACGGATAATGGAGGTGGGGTAAATTCAAACTTAAGTGTAGGTAACTTACCGTACTAACCTATAATGTATATGCATACATGTGCAATACATGTACATCCACTCACATGTATAATGGGATGAGGAGACTAAAGGATATTGATTAAACAAGTTTGCTTGAGGTAAAGACATTTACACATCACCAATCTTTTCTTGTTTTTTGTGTTTTTACTCAATGTTACACTTGTTAAAGTAAACCCACTGTAAGATAGCTTTAAGGAAAGTGAAACTAAAAATAAAATCATTGAGGGATTGAGCTTTTTTCATTGAAGTGCTTAAAGCAGCGCTGTAAATAAAGTTCAGGAAGAAGAGTAAACATCAAAAATGAGCTGGAAAATTAACTTTTACCAAGGTTTGAAAATAAATCTGTAATAAAGTGAGATCCTAAAAGGAACAGTCAAACCTGCTCTTTGGGTTTGTTGGGGCAAATAAAACCTTCTAAAAGGAAGTTTATTTGGGGAAGTAAAATGATGGCAGCCGTGGTTAGTACGGAGGCTGTAGTCCTCCAAGCGGGCGGCATGGGTGCGAATCTGACCTGTGGCTCCTTTCCCACATGTCACCCCCACTCTCTCTCTCCCGATTCCACTGTCCTATCTCTACAATAAAAGGCTTAAAAATAAATATATATATAAAAAAAAACATTCCAGGAAAGTAAACTGACTCTAAATTTCCCATGCCTCTAAAGTCTGAAAATGATTCAACACTGGTTTAAACATGAATAAGTTATTAAGAAATCTCCATGTTTCTGTACGCAGCGCCGTGTCTACCAACTGTCTGTGTAACACCTGTGAGTGAGCAGTGGAATCAGAAACACACCTCTGCCTCTATTTGCTTTGGCCTGGCCCTCTGCCACGCCGCTCAGCTGCATGCCTTGCAAATGAGGAATGACATTATGGTTATTGTGTTCAAGGTGGAGTTAATATGAAAACACTGTGACTCGATTGAAGCTGCGGCATCATCACAGAAACTACAATGAGTCAAATTAACAAAGGAACAAACGTTTGACTGAAATACTCTTCATAAGGGTTCAGGAAGTCAAATCAGACTGATATCAATCCATCAATTTAAGTTCATTTTAACCCAAAATAAGAGCAAGCACTGGTAAGGAAAAAACATCCTTTAAACGGACAGAAACCTCCAGCAGCAGCAGACTCATGGTGAGCAGCCCTCTGAGTCTATCTAACGCACAAGAAAGAAAGTGGGAGAGGCCAACTGAGTAGGATGGATTATGACAAACAACAAAACAACAGATGACTCATAGCTGACATGTCAATAGTATGGTTAAAAAAAGTAATATTATTATCTGATGCAGAAAAGTGAGGATAAAGTCTGATATAAGATATGATAAGATGAACCTATCTCACATGGTGAAAATGTTCAGTTTTGGCAGCAAAGAGCAAAAAAACGACTCCAAAAAGAGAATAATAATCAGAGCAGTGAAAGATCGCAGATGAAGTTTTGCACATTCACAGAGGAAACAATGCAAACAGAGCACATTAAGGTTCCACCAGGAGAGACAAGTAAATGAAAAGAAGAATATTTATTGAACAAATTATATAATGTGATGATATTGACAGAAGATCTTTGGCACTTGGACTCTACAGGGAGATTTTTTTGATCGGCAGACGACTGCTTAAAGTCTTTAAATGTGATTTTTCACACTTAAATACAATATAAATCAAGTATATCCTCTGAAAATAACTCTGTGAGTCATGACTGTCTACAATGGGTGTAACACCCGAGTCCCACTGTCTGTGATGTTTTCAGAGTTTTCAGAGTCCTATCTTCAGTTTGTTTACATCGCCCGGACGGCCGGCTGACTCCTCCCCTCGTGTATAAAAGTTGTTTAATTGAGGGACTAGAGAAAAGAAGAATAACATACTGTACTCACTGCTTAACTGTGTTTCTAGATCACGCTCATTTCAGGTAAATTTACATGCAGTGTGAAGATACGAGCATAATAAAGATCGCTAGCATTAGCATGCTAACACAACAATGCAAAAAAAATCACATATAAAGCCTTTAAAGCAGCAGCAGGATGAATCCCCCTGTGGATTGAAGGTGGCGGTGGCTGATGACTTATTGGGACCAGATGGATGATGGTTCTTTAAAGACTGGTAGATGACGGGGAGGTGGAGGGCCCATCGTATCAGAAGCATGAAGGAATTTAAAACAGAAGAGAGTCATCTTGAAAAAGAGAGCAAAAGATGATTGGCTAACGATGAGGGTGAGACGCACGCTATTTCAAACTAAAGCAATATGGAGTTGAGACGTTTGAGTTTATTGCTGCTGCGTTTAAAAAACAGATGTTCAAATGTGAGCGTTTGCACTCACATGAAAAGAACCTTCGAGAGTATCTAACTGCTGTGTCGTTACATATTTCTAACTGAAACAGGATAGAACCAATCACAAAAAAAGAAGGCGGGACATAACGTTTGGATTCATTTGATTGGCTTGTTAGCTTCGACAAAGCTTTTTAATTGGTCATAAGATTAGTAAACGCCCCTAAGTGCAGGATGAGTCATCAGACGTTTGAAACGTTTTAAAGGGAGAGAAAATACACTTATTTTGAAATATTAAGATAATGCCGTATTGAAATATATTTGGCAGCTAAATGAACATTCAACATAGGAGTGCATGATTAAAGTGGGGAAAATTTATTTTTCATTTCATGGGGACGTTTTGTGGAATAGTTCCTGATCTGAAAGTTGTTGTCACATCTTGAAATGTCAGCTGGATGAAGTGAGTTTCTCAAACGACTGTAGGCCTCTCTGTTTTTAAAAAGCATCTTCTGTTGAACTGTTGCACAACAATTAGCAACTGTTGCTGTTTGTCCTCGCTCTTTAAATGCCCCTCTGTCCAAAACAGTAGGAGACAGACCAGGGTTGATAGTGTGTGTGTGTGTGTGTGTGTGTGTGTGTGTGTGTTTGTGCTGCTTATTTTGGGCAGTGGGATTGGGGTAACTGGGCGTACTGGACCCAAACAGGTCCCCATTGTGCTCCAGGAGGAAGAGCCGGGCTGTGCTGCTCCCCATTCAGCCAAGTTTTGAGTGGGGTGGGAGAGGAGGGGGTACTGTACACACAAACACACACAAACACACAAAAACATGTATGTATGTATGTATGTATGCATTTGGGGGCAACAATAGCTTCCTTTGACCCGTATAATGAGGGACTTCTTCATATTGAAATGGCTGCTGGTGGATTTGCTGCTACATTAGTCTAACCAACGCTTCAAAACCACAAGAACAAGCCACAGCAAACTTTCTGCAACTAAACTTAATTGCCTTGTGTTAGGGGGGGAGAATGTCGGTGAGTTACTAGCCTGAACTGAACCGGTTGCCTGGCAACACAACTTAGTGTATAGGAAGCAGTGGGAACAGTTGTGGGTGTGCAAGGATTCACTGTGAACTCTGACCATTCAGGCTCAGCTGCTTTCCTCCAAGGCCGAGTGTTTTTTTTTTTTTTTATAAAACCTGAGAATTCAACAAAAGTTCAACTAAATACGTCGGAAAGATTTTTTTTTTTTTTCCTTACATTCAGCACTCATCATCTATAAATAGAATCCTGACTGCTGTAGGAGTCATATCTGCTGCTTCAACCCTGATCTTCACAAAAAAAAGACAGAACAGATTATGTCTTCCTGATTAACAACCTGCTGCACTCTGTTTTTAAAAATCAGCATCAAAAATCATTTACACTGTAAAAAGAAAAAAACACTTCTTATCTTTAAGTATTAACTGTTCCATTTATTTGCGTGTTTACAGGGACCTAACAGGACGGTGGAAACACAACCGAGAGACCAGGACAAGCTTGAACCGGATGGCTCAAACTGGAACTGGTAGGTTTAGGGAACACACCCAATTACACATACAAACGCACACACACACACACACACACACACACACACACACACACACACACACACACACACAGTGAGTCCCTTAGAGAGACACAGCAATGCCCTCGAGGGTGCCAGTCATGCCCAGCTTCCGCTGCGCTCCAAATTGAGCGTGGCACAGAGCGTATGAAGTCAGCCGTCTGGAAGAGAGCCAGGCATTGTTCCTCCGAGCAGCTGGATGGTAATTACTAGAAAGAAAGAGAGAGAGAGAGAGAGGGAGAGAGAGAGAGAGAGAGTGGGGGGAACCCTGCAACCTCACTACTGTTGCTTCTGCTCCCCCTCCTGCTGCATGTATCATAAACTAATACACATGAAGCAGAGCCGGGAATCCTTCAAATCTACAGACGACAGAGAGTCCTTGCGTGTACACACGTGTCGGTGGAGTAGTGGAACATCACACTCAATAACTCATAAATAGGAAGTTGAGATTCAATTTGCTCTCACAGACCATGCCAAGGACTTAAACAGGAAATATGTCAAAGGAATTCTTTGGAGAAACAGGCAACAACAAGACTGAGCTGACTTATTTAAAGCATTAGCAACAAGCTAATCTTGATTTATATCACATTTAATTTCAGGAAGATAAACGTTTGCTTTACAGATTCAGAAAATGAAAAGTCTGTGGTTTGAAAAAAACCCCAAGAAAAACAAAGAAATGTTTCTATTTTAATTCAGGCATTTGAAACATCTTCACAGCTTTGAGTTTGTACTGATGTCATGGAGATACACCGCAGCCCATTTTTCATGGTGTGACCTCTGAAGAGATTAAGTGAGAAGGAGTAAAGTTTGCAAGAAATAAAAAAAAAAAGCTTTGGGTTTACGTTATAGTACACTTGTCCTGTTTGAATCAAAAGCACAACAAAACTAAAATGTGTACTCAAGAAGGGATGTTTTTCAATTAGCTTTTCATTTCCATTTAGACCACATTAGATAGACAGATTCTGCAGGTACACCGCTAACATTTGAGTCATTCCTCAGAACAAACTCAAGGCCTGAGCCAGAAAGCGGTTCACATTGAATATGCAGGTAAGAGAGTCACAACTTTTTAAAATTAATTTTCTAAGTTACAACAAGAGAAAGGATGAAATGAACTTTTTTAATTGAAAAAAGTCTAATAGCAGCATTTGGATGAGCTGTCGGGGCCCCATAAGGTTTTATTTTTGGATAAACCATTGATGTTGACAAATCAGAGTAAGTGTTTACATCTACAAATTATACAACAGAAACCCTAAAAAAATTATGTGTTTCTAATTCCAACCTTCTTTAACCATCCATCATTACAAACTTAACTATTTTTAAAGCCTTTATAAATATTATAATCAAACAGCACCATCTGTGTGTGGGTTGAATCCTTCCCTTTTTTTTCTGCAAACATAACGTCATTGTTTCTGCAGTTCTGAGCATGCCCTGTGTGAGTTATTCTTTTAATCATTTTATGAAATTAGGACGTCGCACAGCAGTCAACCTATCAGCAGCTTTACATTAAGACATCAACACCTCAATGTAAATATGCCTGAATTAGAATAAGGGCTCAATTTCATCAAATATCAGATATCAAAAATAAGAGAGAGTGACACAAAGAGACATAAGATGCTGGAGGATGATGGAAGAAGAAAAAGAGAGAGCGAGAGGGTGGAGAGAGAGCTGTGCAGCCTGAGGAATGTGTCAACTCGCTGTCAACTATGTGCTGCTTTGTCATGGGACCGCCGAGCACTGGAAACGCGTAAAAGTTGCCTTTTTCACACCTTCGACTCCTCCCGCCCTCCTTCCTCCTCCTCCCTCCTCCTCTTCCCCTCTCTGCCACACACTTTTCACACACACACACACACACACAGACGCACACAGTGGCAAGCAGTAGCCAGGCCAGCGCTTAGTGCAGCTGTGACCAGAACAATAGCATTCCTCAGGTTTTTAAACGCCTGGCACTTAGATTCCTAACAGTCAAATTCCTGGCGGGGAGAAGCTGGGGGTTGCTATAGGATGCCGAGAGCTGTAAGACGCCTTGTAAGGAGACGTGCAGCTGTAAAGCCCTGTGTGATTGGTGTTTTTTTTTTATGAGAAGGATGGATGGATTCATGGAGACGAGGGTTGGGGGGGGGGGGGAAGCTGTTGTTTCACCTCACGTTTTCTTTTTTGTTTGTTTTTTTGTGACATTTTCAACAACTCCCAATTTTGGCAGTTTAGACCGAGAAGGCGTCCTGCTGCTTCTGTGGGAGCATCATGCGTCAAAAGAGACACCTGTTAGGTCAACATGCGCGTCTTGTAATGTGTTTTTTTGGCAACTGTGGTGCCGAATACTACACAGATGTGCTGAAAACCACACGTTGGTTTGAAGAGGGTTAAATTAGGTGCAAATAAAGGAAACAAACGATGTTATCGATGACAGTCAGTAAATATCTAAGTAGTGTGTTAAATGTTCAGACAAAGTACCTCCATAGGTTTTTCTTTAGTAGCATCAACATTTTTTATTCTATTTCAACTTAAATTTGTCAAAAATGAGCTTTGACCAAGATGACTAAATCCATCTTCTCCCACTATGAACACCTTTCTTTGAAATCCTGTAAATAGTCTTTATAGTTAGTTTTGTCAAAGCCTGAATCCAGTTCTTTCCACATCATGCGTGCCTCCTCTGGTGGCTTCCCTCCACACAGCACAGAGCCGTCCGGCTATCAGCCCATCTGAAATAACCCCAAAAAATAATGATTCTCTCATTAACCACGCCTGTTTCACAATTTAAATATAAATGAATCTAATTTAGAGAACCTCGGCCCCCGATGAAGGGGGACTCATTTAGAGCCAATCTAAAATTAATGAGGGCATCTGGAGAGAGGGAGAGAGAGAGAGAGAGAGAGGGAGGAGAGGGGCCTAGCGTGGCTTAACAGATACCGCCGTTAACAAGCTACTGTACTTTAAACGCTGGAAAATCCCCATTAATTTTAAAGTTAATGCACTACTGTACTCCACGGTGCAGAAAAAGGGGGCTTTAATGTTAGCTCAAACACATCACAGCGACATCCTCACACTGACTCCTGACTTCCAGCTGTCAGACCTCCTCCTACATTTATTCAACTCTGCTGCTCAAACAGAAATATGATTTAGAAACTGTTCTTTAATAAAACTGCACATGAATATGCTTGTGCATCTGTGCAGTGTTCCACCGAGGGCGTATGTCAACATTGTCAGATTTACTGCAACATTTAAAAATCAAATTCCTGTTTACTATTACAGGGAGGAAAGTCTCCCATGATGCATTCTGCTTCAGTAACATTCAAGAACAACACAACAAAATGACTAGTTTGGCAACTGGGAGCTGCATCAATAATCCAATTCAAGTCAATTCAAAGAAAATTGTCGCACAAATATTTTGATATTCAATCATTTCAGTCATTTTTCAAGCAACAGCATCAAGCGTGCGTTCTTTGAAAGTTTTTTTATGTGAGGATTTGCTGTTTTTCTTTGTTATTTATGAGTTTACGAGATCCAGTTTGGGGTTTATTTGCTCTGTTTTCTAAAAGAAAATAAGCACAATATAAATCATATTATCAATATATAATCAAAACTTTTAAACCTTTTATAAAACAAAGAATTATCAATGACTCATGCTAACGTGCAACAGCATCACACGCAAATGATTTGAGTGTTGTCTGTTAATATGGCCTGAAGAGTTGCCATAGTAACAAACAATTATTTTTAATTAGATATAAAAGTAATGTTTCCTAATCACATGTTTACATTACAGGTTTATGTAGCCTTTACATTAGCTCAGTGTTGATTTTGTGATAGTGATTATAGGCTAATAACCTGTTTTATGTTTCTAAGTTACACCGTGTTTTAAATTCAGGAAAAGCAGAAAAAGCTTCAGACAGAATGGACACAATCAGTGTGAGTAAGCAGAGCAGATAATGAAGGAAAACAAAGCAAATCAAAAGACTAAAGCGAAAACAGAAAAGGTTCAAAAGTTTGGATAAAAAAAAGCTAATTTCTAGGCTTTCCTCTGCTCCTATTGGTTAAGAAAACCTCTACATTTCTAAGATATAAAAGTCTCCTATACCTACATGTTGACCCCCTCAGGTTTATATATAAATGTGCATCAGGTTTAGTTTCTGTACTTTTCATCAGCGTGCAGTCTGCACCGTCCTCTCCCTCAGCAGCCGTTTGAGCGGCCCCAGCAGATGCCAGCCAGCTCCCACAGTGACTGTTTGGTTTTGCAGGTTTAATTCCCGATGGGTTTGGGTCCAGAGTGATTAGGCTGAGCCCTAAAGGCCAGCGGGCTTGTCAGGTGTCTCCACACATTAACGTTGTTCTGCTCACACCCTGAGCCGACAGCACAGCGAGGCAGAGGGGGAAAGAGAAACACTGATCTGGCTTGGTGGGAGGCACACACGGATGACACTTGTATTGTTCATATTTAAAATGAGATTTACAAAGAAGACTTTTTTTTTTTTTTTTTTTGCTATTAGGAATAAAGGGGCACCTCTGTGACGTTTAGGATACAGGAGGTTATCGGTGATGTTTGTAAGGTTAAACGCCGTTTATGGAGATAAAAAAGGAACTTTTCTGGTGGCTCATTGTCTCGAGGTTTCATACATAAGAAAACTGAAAGTTCAACAACTTAAAAAGGAGTTCCAATGATAACTTTAATTATATACCACATTTTTTAAAAGTTACATATTGTTAAACTTACATTTAAAAATCATTAAACACAGCAAAGCAGGATTAAATAAGTTTCAGTTCAAAGGGAAATTTAACATGTGTACTAAAAACAACAAATAAAATGAAGAGGAAAAAAATATAAAAGCAAAAACGTGGGAAACAATAAAATATAGTAAACTGTTTCTAGATTCTTTTAAATAAAACTAAAAGTGTTTCATTGAACATTTGTTGAAAATGCTCAATATTCATTGTTTTACATTTTGGAAGTTTTGACATTTTTAAAAACCTGCGCTGTACCTTTAAGACCGTTTAAACTAAAACATTATCAAATCAGAAAATCAAATAAAAGGCTTTTGAGAAGGAAACATTTTAATCAAGCATTTTGTACAATACATGGACGTTCATATATTTATATGTGTGAGCCGAAGTTTTGAGGCTTTGTCCCCCCCCCCCCCCCCCACACATGATGAGTTTCAGTATCTGTTCTCTCTGTCGGTAAACACCCTGATGGATGCTACCTCAACATTTTCTTTAGCCTTTAACCCTAAAAGCAGCTGAGTGACCGCACTGCGCACGTTTTTTTGAATAAACTTTGCATTGTTTCTGTGCACAAACAACTTCCTGCGTGCAGACGTGCAGCTTGTTAACGGGGAGGCGGGTAACCAAAAAATAAAACCCTTCTTCCTGCTTCTGACCTCCAACCCCATCCTACCCCACCCACACCCACCGCTAACACAGCATGGTGCAGCTATAGGGGGGGGGGGGGGGGGGGGGGGGTGGAGAGATGGCGTTAGGCTTTTAATGTGTATGTGTGTGTAGGCAGAGGAGGTGATGGGAGGGGGCGGGGGGGGGGGGGGGGGAGAACTTGTGTCCTGTTCAGAGGGAGTTGAGGAATAAAGTGGAGGAGGGAGGAGGGGGGAAGATGAGGAGACCTGCTGAGAGGGCAGCCTATATACAGTCCTCCTCCTTCCTGCTATACCTCTCCCTCCATCCCTCGCCCCCCCCCCCCCCCCCCCCCCCCCCCTCGGTCTCCCTCAGTGGGGGCAAAGTACATTACATGCTTGCTAATCAAACCTCCATTACAAGTTTGGAGGGAATGAAGCAAGAGAGTTGAGTCTTGTCCCTTTTTTTCCACTCTTTCTGCTCACTTCAGTGTGTCTGCTTCATCTTCCTCCTTCTCCTCCAGCGTCAAACTTCTCTGCACTCTTTGATGAGTGTGTGTAACCTGAGGAGTGAAACCTTAAGCCATGACGTGTAACGGAAGAAACATTTCAGAAACAAAATACTATTAATTAACGCTGTTTGTGCTGTGACCTCTCAGAATCCCAAATGAAGATGATAAAGAGACCCAGGTGTTATATAAAACACTTAGCATGAATATTCTCTGAAAATGAAGGATTTTAAAACCACGTTATTACTGAAGCTTTTTCAACTGCAAGTTTGTACATCTGGACAGAATCATGGTAATTGTGCACTCTATCTATCAGAGATTTTACTTTATGATGGTCCCTGCTTTATTAGCCCTCAAAGTCCGACTTCTGATAGGACACATAGCTCTTATTTCTGTCAGATCCATTCTAAAAAGCAGCGTGTGATTAAATACCAAACATTAATCTTTGGGCCAAACGTTGGAAAACAGGCATAATAAGGACTCCATGGTAGATATCCATGCCAAAGTGCAACCTGTTCTAGTTTAGAAGCAGTCCACTGAAGATGGTCTCTCTTACTTTCTTATTCTCTAACACACATTGTTCAAATGTTGCCTTTTGTGCACTGAACTCAAATATCCAATACTCAAACATATCTAAATGTATTAACAGAAACATATCAGAGTATGCTAGTTTTTTCAGC
Organism: Labrus mixtus; assembly: GCF_963584025.1. Lineage (NCBI taxonomy): Eukaryota > Metazoa > Chordata > Actinopteri > Labriformes > Labridae > Labrus > Labrus mixtus. The sequence continues at coordinate 30,840,389 of NC_083614.1, read as the reverse complement.
TTTACTAAAACATCTGTTAAAGGTTTTATATGTGATTTTTTGATCCAGCAGATGTCGCTCTTGAGCACCAGCATGAAACCAAAACAACTCACGCTGCATTGTTGTGTTAGCATGCTAATGCTAGTGATCTTTATTATGCTCGTATCTTCACACTGCATGTAAATTTACCTGAAATGAGCGTGATCTAGAAACACAGTTAAGCAGTGAGTACAGTATGTTATTCTTCTTTTCTCTAGTCCCTCAATTAAACAACTTTTATACACGAGGGGAGGAGTCAGCCGGCCGTCCAGGCGATGTAAACAAAGTGAAGATAGGACTCTGAAAACTCTGAAAGCATCACAGACAGTGGGACTCGGGTGTTACACCCATTGTAGACAGTCATGACTCACAGAGTTATTTTCAGAGGATATACTTGATTTCTACATTTAAGTGTGAAAAATCCTTCAAAAATCCAATCCTTTAATGAAAATCCCTTGAACTGTTTTCTTCCCCCCAGTAATGCTGCTGTCACCTTACTTCTTCTTACTCGAGGGTGATGAAACAAAGACGTTGACTAGCTGTCAGGACTTGATACAAGCAGTGCAGATTCAGTCGAAGACCACTGGACCAGTCCAGAAAACTTGTTGGGGTCATAAGGGTTTGTTAACTACACCCAAGACCTAAAGGTTTTTAAAGAACCTTGCATATTCAAAGAGTGATAAACAGACAATTGGACCAATGAAGAACTGCAAAACACTTGTGAATTCATGTCAATCCTGCCCTGACATTGTCCTTTTTTTGCTACCTTGACACTTGATCTAGTGTCCTGAAGTCTAACATGCCAGCTTCATTTACTGTATAAGCAGTAAGTCAAGAATGTTCCAGGTGTGTCCCGGACTTTACCAAGGCTTGAAGCTGTTTTTATTTTACTGTGTATTATACAATATGCAGAGGAATTTGTTAATTGTTAATCGTTCATTTTGAACTATATGTATTGATTTTGAACGCCCCTTGAAACTGTTAAAATAAGTTGCTTTATACTGTTGTTTATTTTGTTTTGCGGATGATGTGGCTCTGTTTTCTTCATGATCGTGCCGTTCACGTCTGAAGTTATCTTGGGACGCTAGAGCCAGACTTTAAGAGTCTGTAGGTTTTTCCCAACAGGTGGATATTTGCTTCATCAGCAGTTTTCACTGGCGTTGTACTGAACGGTTGGAAAAAAACTAACAAATACAGCTTTTAAGTACAGGGTCTGAGCTTCATATTGATTTCATATCCAAAAATGTCAAACACCATTCCTATGTGTGAAACGTAATAAGCGCTTTGATCTGGTCACTATTTGATCATTTGTAGGAAACATAACGGGTGACTCAAGGAGATGACAATCATGACGCTGACTTTTCCCCCCAAATAATAACGATCAACTTGTTATAGAATATCTGCATCCATCTTTTCAGATTCTTGTATTCAGAGAGCAATAGGCACTGGAACAACCTCATTATGTGCTGTGACATGAATATGGGTCAGTAAGCTGACGAACCTGATGACACAGAGCCAAGTTCTTGCACAGGGCGAAGAGGTTGAACAGTGTGTGATAAAGAGAGAGAGAGAGATGTTCTCAGTCCCACACTGAAACTTGAGATAGGAGTGTAGCTGTTGACTGAAGAGAGAGAGAGAGAGAGAGAGAGAGTGTGTGTGTGTGTGTGTGTGTGTGTGTGTGTGTGTGTGTGTGTGTGTGTGTGTGTGTGTGTGTGTGTGTGTGTGTGTGTGTGTGTGTGTGTGTGTGTGTGTGTGTGTGTGTGTTAAGATGAGCGATGAACAGACAATGCTTGTCCTCAAGTCAAAGAGCTCCAGTGGCTAAAAACCCCATTGGGTACAAATACAGATACACACACACACACACACACACACACACACACACACACACACACACACACACACACACACACACACACACACACACACACACACGGACAGGTGATACATCATGTATGTGGGAAGGAGGAGGGGAAGCGCGGGAGTGAAAAGAAGGGGATGGACAGATGAGAAGGAGGTGAAGTGGAGGGGGAGCAGAAGGGTGAGGGGAGCAACAGACAGTTCACTTTGTTCACTTCAGTCATGATTAAACGATCAAGAGATAATGTTTTCTTTTCATTTAGATACGACAGTAAGTCAGATCGCTGCTGTGAACAGGGATGTTGTTTTTTTTTTCCTCGACTTTTTTGCTGAGGCGGGCTTTTTTTTTTTTGCCAAGGGAAAAACTTTTTAACTCACTTTGATTAGACTTCAACAGCAAATTTTGTCTTTCAGAAAAAAACACAGAAACACACAACAGTGCAAGTTTATTGTCATAGAAACTGTACTGTACTCCAAATACTTGAACATTGAAAGAAACTAATAATAACAAGCTCACATAGAACAATCTGACTCATTTTCAAGTAACAATACGGGTTTTGTCACAAGAGAGACTTCTCATCATGAAATGATTCATCCTCTGAATATTAAAGCTCGAGAGTATCTCAACTAGTTCAGCGTGTTGTCAAAGGCGAGGAACGCTACATATACCAGAGAAAACACTCTTAAATAATCCAATGTGAGGGACTGATTTCAGATCATTCCCTTTATATACATAATGTGGTTCTGTTATTTATTTTGTGCATGTTGTTTGTTTGCTCCAGTAAGTCAACCCCTTCTTAAAGTCCTACAGATACTGTGTAGAAATGTATGACCAACATGAATGATTAATCCTATAAACAGAAAACACTTTGTTTGCTTTTTTAAAATGAACCATAAAAACAATAAGTCAGATTATTGGGCTTTTCAAAGAAACAGAAAAGTGAAGTTTGATGGATCATATTTTGCTGTTTGTGAGATATTTTAGTTCCACATGACGGGCATGAATGTTGCTCACTTGCAATGTTGTTTACAGAAAAAAAAAAAAAATCATATACTACAGAATATATGAAGTGAAACAAAAAGGTTTGTCTTGTTTCTTCACACTGTATCAAATATGATTAGATGAACGTTTCAAAGCAAAGAGAGAGTATCAGTTGAAATATGAGGGCTGATTTTTTAATTTTTTTTATTTATAAATATCGTTTAAAGTTTTGCGTGCAAAGGACACACTGGCAGACCCAAACAGTCAAGAACCAACTCTAATGTCCTCTCAACGTTTTCTCCAAATTCTGTTCCAAAGAAGTCTCTTCCAGAAGAAAACGTGCGTCTTATAAGCCGACAACTGTTCTTACATCACAAATACGGACCTGGGGATGCTCAAGTTGAGCTAACAGATGTATTTTTATTTAAAAATCACAGCCAGTGCAGCTTTAAGTCGTGGGGGGGGGAGAAGGGGGGAGGAAGCAAGTGATGGACAGCTCGAGGGAAGGAAAGAAAAGAGAGGGGGAGATGGAGGGATGAAGGGAGGTGTAGAGTGCAGCAGAAACTTCCCATGCTGGCCTCCCAGTGTGGCTACGTAATGAGGGCAAGGGACACACACACACACACACACACACACACACACTCACACACACACACACACACACACACACACTCACACTCACAGACACACACTCGGGGCTGAGCATGGCCCCACGGCTGATTAGCGGCACACAAAGGCCCCAAACAGAAGTAGCAGAGGACACACAATGGGTGCAGGGCCTCAAGGCGTGGTTTACTTCTGCCCCAAGGGAGGGGGGGGGGCGAGAGAGGTAGAGAGACAGGGAGAGAGAGAGGGTCCCACTGAGCTGGATAGGCAAACGAAGGGGGGGGATGGAAGAGGGTTCGCTGGGGTTAGAAAAGTGACAGAGGAAGAGAGGAGTTTTGTTTTTGTCCTGATGAAGACGTGCTGCGTTTACACTGAGTTTCTATTTGCAGCAAGTGCAGCTTCAGGAAACTGGATGAATGAGTCAGGGTCACATCCAGGCTCCTGAACACCTGTTATCGAGCACACGTCCAATTGAAAAACGCTCTGTATAGATATATTTATTTCTCATTTACTGCACATAGTTCTGTTTACATCTGTCAGTCCGATCACTGTCCACTTATATCTACTCTTTTTATATTTTGTATTTTAAGTTTAAGGTTAAAGTTGTATTTAAATTGACACTTTATATTTTAGGTTTAAAATGTTTCATCTACCTGAACTGTTGTTAATTTACTGTTCTGTGTGCCTTTGAATTGCCCCCCCGGGGACAAATAAAGTTTGAATTGAGTTATTTGAATTTCAAACATCCGCTGTTAAATAATACATAGCGTACATTTCACTTCAGTAAAAAAAGAAAAATCAGAATAAGCAAGGACAGGAAGCTGGTTCTGTTTGGATTAAATATGCACTTTCTTATTTTCTTTCAAAATAAATACTCAGCCTTCATTACATGCCCTGTACTTCACCAAAACCCTTCTCAGAATAAAAGAAAGTTTAAAAAAAGGCATCGTGGCACGCTGCAAGGATTCTAATTAAATCCATAAAAACAACACAAGACGCCAGGGGCAGCAATGAAACGCCACATTTTACTAGGGTGCCCCTTTTAATCGTGTGATCTTGTTCTAGCATGCTCATATATTCAAAAACTGGCAACCCCTTTTTTATGAAAAAATACCCTTTTGATTCACACTGTATCACTTTATTCAGTTAAGTACCGACCCACTGTTCTTCATGAGGCTCCGTGCCCACTGACTCATCACTAAGTCAGCGTCCTTTAAATAGGATAGACGGTCACTCAAGCAATAATTCTTATTCCACAATCACTCTTCTTCTACGGTGTATGGACACAAGAGAACCATAATGACATTCAGAGGAAAGGGACATAATAGAATATGAAGATAGCTTTTGCAAGACATTACATTCAGTGCATTGACACCTCCAAGTTCTTTTGTGCTGTGAGATTTTTGTGCCGTCCAAGACTCAAGTTGACCGACCAAGTTTTAAGTTTCACACTGTCGACATGAGTTGATGAGATGTCCCATGTTCGGTTTAGTGCCCAATGATATATTTAGAGCATTTTGATCACACCGTCTTCTACATATTAAAATTGTTAAAGTCCTTCTATGTGATTTTTCACACTTAAATATAATATAAATCAAGTTTATCCTCTGAAAATAACTCTGTGAGTCATGACTGTCTACAATGGGTGTAACACCCGAGTCCCACTGTCTGTGATGTTTTCAGAGTTTTCAGAGTCCTATCTTCAGTTTGTTTACATCGCCAGGACGGCCGGCTGACTCCTCCCCTCGTGTATAAAAGTTGTTTAATTGAGGCACCAGAGAAAAGAAGAATAACATACTGTACTCACTGCTTAACTGTGTTTCTAGATCACGCTCATTTCAGGTAAATTTACATGCAGTGTGAAGATACGAGCAGAATAAAGATCACTAGCATTAGCATGCTAACACAACAATGCACCGCGAGTCGTTTTGGTTTCATGCTGGTGCTCAAGGGCGACATCTGCTGGATCAAAAAAAGTAAAAAAAAAAAAAAAAATGGGCGGGTCTATTAAACTATACAGCTTCTTTTTTTTTTCATGGCAGATGACAGCTATTGGGGAACAGGATAAGTTCTAATTTGATGTCCAAGTTCTTCACTCATGTCTTAAGCACATTCAAATATTTAAGCATCAAATAATAAGAATGACAAGCTCACTACGAGTAAAAACTAATCGACAAATGACTCTTGAAGACGTAGGCAGAGTGCAGCCTAAAACTTGTCATTTTTCTAATGATAATTGTTTGAGTTATTGCTACCACAGTACATGTTGAGAGCTTTAAAAATCATCCCAGTGGCTCTCTGCGTAGATTAGCATCGACACAATTCTACAGAGAATGAATATTCTATGGCGACTACTAATGAACACTGCCTTCTTTTCACAGAGGAGCGGCGGCTGCTGTAATCTCCACTGTTCAATTAGCTGCACTGACCAGGACGACGCCTCCTACACTTCATTAACAGGGAGGGGAAGGTATGGAATTAACCTCTCTCTCTCTCTCTCTCTCTCTCTCTCTTTCATTTTCTATCTCTCGCTCTCGTTACACCCCCTTTTCGTCTTCTCTTAAAATATACAAGCAGCGGAAAATTTTAAATATTCCAAATTAGCTTCTCTCCATCCGTTGAAGCATTTTTTTCCCACTTATTTTACCTTTTCAACTGGAAGCTGCTGGAATATTTTCCGATCAACTCAGAGGAATGGAGCGTAAAAACAAAAACTTGGGGGATGGGGGGGGGGGGGATATAATCCAACAAAGACAATTTAGCTTTTCTGCCTCTTTTTCTTGTTTTTCCAATTACTTAATGCTATTTAAAAACACCAGAGCTCTCACACACGTTGACACACACACACACACACTCCTCCTCACGCACACACATTAATGGTCCTTAGCATGGAGAGGCTCCTGAAATAAGTCACGCAGTAATTGTATTTGATAAATCATAAAGGGAGCCCATCAGAGGAAAGCTAGCTGTAATAAAATGATAAAATAGACAATTATGAGGAAAAAAAATCCCTGGCCTTTAATTTCCTAAACACACTCTGGAGAGAGAGAGAGTGTTTAATCCGCAGTGATTTGGCGAGATGCACGACACGTTCACATCCCTCCTCTTTGACACTTTGAATTAGACCACAGACCTCGGAAATGTCCGTTACAGCAGCAGAGCAGGGATTTAGTTTCATATCATAGCCAGCTTCTCTTTTTGTGCTTATGCATTGTGTCTCTGGACGTTTAACACGACTCCCATTTAGATGGACAGAATGGAGGGTAAACAAAGTAATAAAACATATTTTAAAAAAAGGCTTTTAGATCACGTTTGTTTCCTTTAAACTTTAAGACTTTTCCCCCTGACATAAGACGTTTTCACATATGCACTCCGGATAATATCTAGATATTTACAGGAGGACTTCTCTGGAGATTCTCCCGACCTAGTCGTTCACATATGCTCCTCACAGCGGGGGACTTTCCCTGTCAGAGGGGAGGGGGGGGGGGGGGGGGGGGATTTCCTGAGGTAAGACGTGACGTAAATAAACAACGCGGAAGTAGCGGCCGAAGCAACAGAGTCCGCTACACGACGTTATAATGAGAATATTTGTCTTTATATCAATGCTATGTGTAATCCAATGGAATGACAACATCCAGAAAAGAGAGGAGAACAACATACTGACGAACAGAAAACAGAATGCAGACGTTTAATTAGAGCACGGAGATCGTAGTGGTCACGTGCAGACACTTTATGCAGTCACTATATAAACGTCATTCTCTTTCTATTGGCTCGAGTTGAAATCTCTGGAGTATATGCTGCAGCGTTCAGACATCAGCTCACTCTGACTTTCTGCCGATAAAATACTAGGAGTCTGGAGGAGAAACTCCGGGTAAAGTCTGTGCGAAAAATGTGGTTGTTTGCGTTCACACATAGCCTAAAGAACCTCCGGGTAGACACATCTCCGGAGTTTTTCAGGAGATTTCTGTATGTGTGAAAAGGGTTATACTCAGTTATTTCCAGCATCTCTTTATTTAGCCTATTTTGAGCTTTTCAATGCACCTAAAAGAGGGATGTGTGCAATGAGCCGACTTAACGATTAATTATTAATTAATCATCGTCACCCTAGCTAGTCAGCACCAGTGCCATTACTAGTGCCATTAATATGTATTTCAATTCAATCAATCAATCAATTTTTATTTGTATAGCGTCAACTCATAACAAGTGTTATCTCTGGACAGTGGAGATAAAGTTGTATGTAGGCCTTGTAAGGTTAAACTGGAATATAACCACTCGACCGAAGGAAAGAGTAACCAGCACAGGCGTGTCGACGTTAACCTGTAAGGAGGACCGAAGGCTGGCGGGACTAGCACTGCTAACGTTAGCAACACTCCATAAAGCAGTTCGACATCGCTGTGTAGCTGTGTTTATTAATTTAGCTCAATTTTGAAAGTTTTCTTAATGTTTTCTGAGTGGTTTCTCAACTTTTGCATTTGTTGACTAGTCTGAATTAAACTAACTACATTACTGTCTCATAATGGGCTATTTAATGGGTTGTGTTCATTTTCACACATTTCCTCTGAAAAGTACACCAAGCCAGTTGTATGTATGTTAGGGCTGGGAAATATCTCGAGTTTTTAAGATATATCGATATATTTTCAAACAGATATAGGGTAAGACAACATCGTTAATATGGATATAGTTTATGTTGAATTAAAATAACGTTACAGAGGTGACAGGTCACTTTTTTCTCATCTCACTGATGATGACTAACTGTTTGTCCCTCTTCACCCTGCTCCTCCTCTCTCTCTTTTATTGTATTTAAGGAACATTTTATAATATTACTTTTTTAATTCACAAACAGGTAGTTTATTTTTCCATGTGTTTTCACTGTTAATAAAATACATATCGATATATATCGAGTATCGCCATTCAGCTAATCAATATCGAGATATGAGTTTTGGTCCATATCGCCCAGCCCTAACTAGTCTGAATTAAACTTTACTGATTACATTACTGTCTCATAATGGGCTATTTAATGGGCTGTGTTCGTTTTCACACACTTCCTCTGAAGAGTACACCAAGCCAGTTGTAGCCTATGTATGTTAATTTGCATCAAAAAAAGGAAACAAATCAGGAAGTGGTATTATTTCTTGACCTCGCTTTGTGACCTCCTGGTTGTCACTGTAAAGTTGTCAAGAAGTTATAAGAAGCACAGCCTCTTTGAATCTAAAATTGTTATATTCCTGTTTAGCATATTGAACTCTGTTGAGTTTCAAATGAATTTCTCTTATCCTGTCACAATTCATTAAAAAAAGACCGCAAAAATCCGCCCTGGGCCCGTGTCCTCTGATCATTTCTCCTTTTTATTTTGGATAATTTTATTGGGACCAAATTGTAAAGTATGTCACATTTGTGCTGTGTTCCTCACAGTTTGTTCTTCTGAGCAGAAAATTATATTAACTTATTAAGTTTGGGGTCTTAAAAAGTATTTAATTTGATTTTTAAAAAAAGGTGTGCAGCAAGTGTGCAGATTATTATGACACACCGAGTGAAAAATAATCACAGTAGCTGCCAAATGTTGGTATTTGTAAGTATTGTCAGTTATCACGATGATACACTGCCAGCACCAAACCCACCATTGTCACAGGATCACATTAGCTCTTTGAGTCACACAGATTTCTTTCACGCTTGTATAAAAATCACTTTCCCCTCCGACTCCTCCAGCAGAGACGGCCATGACAGTGTGAGATCTGCACCACAAAGAGTTAAAAGGAAATCAGATCTCTTGGTTCCTCGTGTTAATGTATACAGACTCCATGTGTGTGTCTGTGTGTGAGTGAGTGTGTGTGTGTGTGTGTGTGTGTGCGCTGCTGTGTAAAATAACATGGAAAAGGTGATTTTCCACTATAGTGGGGCTTCCACACTGTGTTCCCCTCGGGCAGCAGCAGAGACATGATTGAATTTTTTACATGTGTGTGTGTGAGGGCACGGGTTTGATTTGAAGACGTACTTCCTGTTCTGTATCCAGATTTACATTTTTCTTAATTTTCTTTTTACATGACTGGTTAAAATTAAGATTTTTTTGTGCCAATGCAATAAATAAATATATTTCATATGCCCACAAATGCTTTTTATGGTTTTCAAGCAAAAAACATTGAAATAAAAACCACTTTCAACTCATATTTCCTTAAAAGTAGACCTCCGACAGACGTAAGAGTTTCTTAAGTTTTTTTTTTACATCTACACTCACCTGAGTTTTGTCTGTCCTTGTGTCTTTCCCTGACGCTGCTTCTCTGTCTCCCTGCAGGAGATGCTGATGGTGTAACATGGAGTCAGGAAGGAGCACAAGGGATGGAGAATAAACCGGAGCTTGCTGTCAGAAGTGTGAGCCATGTCCAAGGTGAAGCAAACTGAATTAAAGTGAATCGAGCTGAACGGATCTGAACTGGAATGACCTGAACTGAATTGAAATGAAACCTCTCAGGGGGGGAAAAAGGTTCAAACAGAAAAACCTGAGAGTGACATGGATGGAAACATTGTGTCATGTATACCTGCTTTTTTGGGATTTCCTACACTTTCTTTGGATTTAAAGGGGTTTTTCATTATCATATTTGTTTTAAAGAATGAATTAAACCTAAAATCTATAACATGAACTGAGACACTGTTCAGTTATTGTCCTTGGTTTCCAACACAGCTCATTTGTTGAACTTGTATAAACACAGCACAGCTCACATAACAAATATACTATCAACACTGTATTGGCCTGATTTCTGTTTCTTTCATTTCTTTTTTTACATATACTTAATTATTTTTGAATAACAGTGAAAAAATGTAAAGCTATTTTTAAAGAAAATGTTGCTTTAGGACTTTTTTCTGACCAGCGGAAACTCAGACTGCTGTACAGACTGGTACACATTGTGTGCTGTCTCTTCAGTCGATTTGATGTTCCTGTAACTCAAGTTGCCGCTACACTTTCCATCCACAGAGCACGTTGTTGGATGCAACAGTGGGATTTGTAGTTTTTTAAGCTGGAGCTTAATTTCTGCATGTTGGGGGGGTCAGAGTGAGGGGGCTGCCCACAGCCAGCGCTCCTGAGCTGGTGAGGGTTCGATGCCTTGCTCAAGGGCACCTCAGCAGTGCTCAGGAAGTGAACTGGCACCTCTCCAGCTACCAGACCAATTTCCAGATTTGGTCCGCACCAGAACTTGAACCGGTGCCTAGAGACATGAGCTGCTGCCACCCCTCACTTGAAACAAAACAAAACGTTGTGGTGTCTTTGGCCTTCACGGTCCAGTAATAGAATTTCATGAATCATTTACACACATTATGAATAATTTCCTGCTCCAAACCTTCACCTCGCTTCCAAACAAGCTTCCATTTTTGACAAATCAACTCTGACTGTTTATATGGACTTCACTGTGGAGAGTCAGAGCAAAATGTGTTGCAAAGTGATTCAATAAACCAGCACATCTTCAGCAACACATAATCAATATTTAAAAGGACACAACATTGTATTATAGCAACTTTCATTCAGCAGGAGATTTGCAGACGTTTGCCTTTTGTGTGTGAGTCTCTGGATCAGTGAGAATTTGGTGTATGTTTTTAAGCATGTATGAAATAAAATAAAAACAGAGATCTTTTGATCACTACTTTTTCTGCTTCACCCAGAGGCCTTCTCAGTTTTCCAAGAGTCTTTTAAAAAGATAAACATTGAACATTGGTATCTTCCCCTTTTTAAAGATGTACTGATAATTACTGCTGTGCTGGATAGTCGTGACTGTTTGGATGATTGAGACACACACGCACACACACACACACACACACACGCACACACACACACAGAACAGTAGCTCCTGGCTATCTGCAGCAGTGAGTGTAAATGATCGAATATCTACGGTCATAACTCACAGCCACACAGGCTACTGATGGAAGCTGACACCCAATGTCTCTGTGTGTGTGTGTGTGTGTGTGTGTGTGTGTGTGTGTGTGTGTGTGAGTGAGTGAGTGAGTGAGAGAGAGAGAGAGAGAGAGAGTCATTTTAGACCCTTCATGTCGCTTCCCTTCTGTATCTTCTCGTCTTCCTCCTCCTCCTCGTCCCTGATGCCTCGAGTGATGAAACTGACTCTGTTACATCAGACCAGCCCGCCTTCTCCCCCCCACCATTTTTTTTTAACACACTTTCCATGCACACACACACACACACACACACACACACATGTTCGTTTGCTCACACTCTAGAGCCACATGAGTGTGTTTAACCTTATTGATCAGGTCTTAACTATTGACACAGATCAGGGTGATCAGTCACTGGTATCTGTGTTTACAGGGCGGAGAGGAGCTGATATTGATGGATGGCGGATTAATCAGTAAGTGAAGTGAACACAAACACACACAGAGTGACAATGGCTGTCATGTGGACTCAAAACAAATGGAGCTGAAACCGCTTTTTGTTGCAGGTCTTTGTTTTCTTTCTTAAATTGATTGTTTTACTTTCAGTTTTTTGCTTTTAACTTCATTTTATGATGTCAATAACGAGGATAATTTACTTTGAATTAAAAAAAAAACATTAGCTCATCATAGCATAGAAAACCACCATCACCACCATCACCATAATTGTTCACTCATAATAAAGAGCCCTCAGATTAAATGTGAAACTACAAAATGAAGAGTAATTGAAGTAATAATGAAGTAATTCATTTTATAAACTTTGAGAAAATGTTGTCTCCGGGGAGTTTTTTAATTTTTTAATTTTTTTATCGTTGCGCACTATGAGGTGACAGACATTTCACGATCATATCAGAATTAATCTAATGGCACTAAACTAAAGTGGGCGGGAGTATTGGACAACATAGCTGATTTTATTGGTGCATGAAGTCCCAGTTTGTAGATATGCTTTTTCAATGATATAACACACTTTTACAATTATTTGTAAATCATTCCGCCAAGCTATGGTTCGTGGACCCCTGGGGGTCCTGGGACCCCACTTTGAGAATCACTGACATACATGAGGCCGTGCACTCATGAGCATGTTTTAGGCAGAATTGATCCATGTGTGGTTGTCAATCGAAATACATCAAAAAGATAATGCTCACATACAAGAGATAAACATCAAATCAAACTAAAAGTGTGACTTCTGCCATTTTAAACAACCTGTTAATGCTCCTGATTTTTTTTCCATATAGCACCTGTCTTTTTTCAGCCTTATCTCACCTGGTGTCACAGAATACAACATGAAATGTATTTCTCTGTGATCTCCAGTATTTACTGTAATCACGCCAACATCCTCATGTCTCATGTCGTGTTTCAAGAAAAAACAAACAGTGACGCATATTATCCTGTCAGCTCTGCTGTCGTGAAAAGTGTGTGTTACTGCGCACATGGCAGCTTGTTACAGAGGGGGGTGTAGGTGGCCTCGGAGGTTTGTCACACACACACACACTCACGCAAGCTGTAATTGAAAACCTACCCCTTTAACGTTGTGAAATGCCCTTAAGCCCTCTGGAATACTCTCTTCATCTCACCCCTCTCTCTCTCTTACACACTCACACGGACTCGCACACACACACATGTGCACACACGCACACACACACTAGAATGAGAAAGTGAAAGAAAAATGGTTTAACATTATTACAGTTCAGCTATAAGGTCAGCGAGAAGGCATCGCTCTCTCTCTCTTTATCTCTCTCTCTCTCTCTCTTTCTCTCTGTGTGTAGCAGGAAAGCATAAAACCCAAATATTGGATATCACCCTTGAAGGAGACTCCCGCTAACTATCTGTTAGATTGTCAGGAGGACGGCATGGCAGACAGACGATCAGACAGACGGGTTTATAGTAGTTCAGAGAAATAATCTGTTCTCCTCTCATGACTGAAGCGAGAGAAACCGTCTGTCTGGAGCTCTGCTGTCCTTAAACTCATACAATATTCACATATTCAGATTTTTGCTAAACTTCTGAAAAGTTCAGTAAACTGTGACATCATCTGCATATAAACATATCCAAATCCTGTTTTGTGATGGTTTGTGTTAACATGTGAGGAGCTGATTGCATAAATGAAAACTGTGTTTTTTTTTAAACTGTATCAAGCTTTCAAGTTTGAATTGAGGCTTTTCAGAACATTGAGAAGAGCAGCAGAAGTGTAGTGCTTAAATATAAGTTTCTGGGTTGAAAGAGAAGAGGCATCACGGAGTCTGTAATGTTGAATATTTAGAGTTAAAAGAAGTCAGTCGCCTGATCACTGTCAGTAACATTTAAGATGCTGCTCCATAGCTTTCATCATTAAGAAAAACTTTACAGCAAAGATGGATAGACAGTGGTCCAGTGTGACCAGGCAAACATACACGAGAGGCTCAATATATTAGGGCTGAGCGGACATGCATCCATACATTTAATATGTATCCATTTCTTAACCGTTTCCTTGAGATCTTCTGTAGTTAACTTCTTATCATGGGAAAACCAGCGTTCTTATCCCAGTGCATGGTTTCAATTGGCCGGTATCACGTGCAGTATGTCCAGCAGATAAGATATGTATGGCCAAATCTATAAAGATACATCTATAAAGATCTATGGCCAAAAATGTCCAGCTGGGAAACATGCCTTATAAAGAATGGTTTGAAAAAATAAATATATTAAATGTTGAGTTTCCCACACATGAACAAAATTTAACAACCATCTAAAAAATCACACTAATGTAGTGTCTCCCATTGCTCTCAACTCCTTGCCTTCGAGTGCCAGTCATGTCTGACACCTGCTCCAAAGGTCAATCAATTAATCAATCAATCTTTATTTGTATAGCACCGATTCATAACACATGTTATCAGTGACACTTTACAAAAGAGCAGACCTTACTCTTTGTTCTGTTATATACCAAGAACCAACATTGTTACTTTTATGCTTTGAATACCTTTCCGACAAAACTATCTTATTTTTATTTTTTTGTGGCTTTTTGTGCCTTTAATGGAGAGATAGGACAGTGGATATAGCTGGAAATCAGGGAGAGAGAGAGAGAGAGGGGAATGACATGCAGGAAAGGAGCCACAGGTGGGATTCGAACCTGGGCCGCCCACTTGGAGGACCATGGCCTCCATACATGGGACGCACGCACTAACCACTGCGTCACCAGCGCCCCGACAAAACTATCTTTAACTTGTGTTGCATTTTAAAAGTCTGACTTTTTTTCTGTTATTTTTACAGTGCAGGAAGTAAAATCATCCATATTTGAATGATTCAAATAGTACAGCAGTACAAAACAATATAAGGACCCCATTACATCATGACATTTTCAACTGATCCTAGGTTTAAATTATGGGGTGAAAAGATCCACACAGAGTAAGAGAGTGTATCAGTTACACACACACACACACACACACACACACACACACACACACACACAAATGTGCCCACTCATATGGCTGAACAATGTGTGAGAGTGTGTGTAAGGCATCACTTTCTCCTTTCAAAGAGACAAACAGTGAGGGAGTGAATAAGTGTCACACGCTCGGCCTCCATTTCTACAAATCACACAACAATGACTACAGACTTTGCATGACACGCTTTGTTTTTTCTTTTAATGAAGTTATCAGGCATGAACACAAGCAGTGAAACACTACTGATTGGCAAACACTTTGATATTTCAATCTACAGAAATAGTGCAGTGATAATGTTTAACCACATTTCAAAGCAAAGGTCAAATTAACTCCGGACACCTCTGGGAAGTTATCTGGGAGTTATATATCAAATGTGTAACAAACAAACTGAATATCAAATGTAATAAAACCATTGAGGTTCCACACATCGTGCAGAGGGATTCATTCATGCTGTGAAACAAAATGTCTATTTCTAGATCTCTTCATGTGTGCATGTATGTTTCAAACACATATAGCAGTAAAAATCTCCCCTGAACTTTTTCCATCTCTTCCTATTAAATTTCTGCCTCTTTAATCTCTTCCCATCTCATCTTATTGCTCCACATTTCCTTCCTTTTTCATCACTTGTCCCACCTAATCTCATCTGCTCTGAATAACCTCGTGTCACTGCTTCTCTTTCCTTTTTTATAATTGAACGTAAAAGAATGCAGTTCAATCACACTGCGCCGTGTCATCTCCTCTTCCCTCCTCTGCTGAATGAGCGATAGAACAGAGTCCTAATGAAGTGCAGACAGTAGACTGGAGTAGATGGCGGCGATGGGCACAAACACAAAACAGTCTCAGTGTGATGGACAACAGACAGACAAGAGTCCTTTTACTGCTCGTCATAACAGGAAACAATTCACAGACGTGTCTCTCTGTTTCTCCTCCCGTCTCCTTCCAGCTCCAGTCTCCAGTCTTTTATGAAGTTGTAAATCTTATTTATAACATTTCTTTTTAAATTTGATCCACATGTAAAATCAGAAATACATCTCGCACTGGTGCCACTTTTATTTGATCATTGTTGTAGTCGAGTCGAGTCTAGTCTAGTCTAGTTTAGTTTAGTTTAGTTTAGTTTAGTTTAGTTTAGTTTAGTTTAGTCTAATTTAGTCGAGTCGAGTCGAGTCGAGTCGAGTCTAGTTTTGTCTAGTTTAGTTTAGTTTAGTTTAGTCTAGTCTAGTTTAGTTTAGTCTAATTTAGTCGAGTCGAGTCTAGTCTAGTTTAGTTTAGTTTAGTTTAGTTTAGTTTAGTTTAGTCTAATTTAGTCGAGTCGAGCCTAGTCTAGTCTAGTTTAGTTTAGTTTAGTTTAGTTTAGTCTAATTTAGTCGAGTCGAGCCTAGTCTAGTCTAGTTTAGTTTAGTTTAGTTTAGTTTAGTCTAATTTAGTCGAGTCTAGTCTAGTCTAGTTTAGTTTAGTTTAGTTTAGTTTAGTCTAATTTAGTCGAGTCGAGTCGAGTCGAGTCTAGTCTAGTCTAGTCTAGTCTAGTTTAGTTTAGTTTAGTTTAGTCTAATTTAGTCGAGTCGAGTCGAGTCTAGTTTAATTTAGTTTAGTTTAGTTTAGTTTAGTCTAGTCTAGTTTAGTTTAGTTTAGTTTAGTCTAATTTAGTCGAGTCGAGTCGAGTCGAGTCGAGTCTAGTCTATTTTAGTTTAGTTTAGTCTAATTTAGTCTAGTCGAGTCGAGTCTAGTTTAATTTAGTTTAGTTTAGTTTAGTCTAGTCTAGTTTAGTTTAGTTTAGTTTAGTCTAATTTAGTCGAGTCGAGTCGAGTCGAGTCGAGTCTAGTCTATTTTAGTTTAGTTTAGTTTAGTTTAGTCTAGTTTAGTTTAGTCTCGTTTAGTTTAGTTTAGTTTAGTCTAGTTTAGTTTAGTCTAGTTTAGTCTAGTCTAGTTTAGTCTAGTCTAGTTTAGTTTAGTCTAGTTTAGTTTAGTTTAGTTTAGTCTAGTCTAGTCTAGTCTAGTTTAATTTAGTTTAGTTTAGTTTAGTTTAGTTTAGTTTAGTCTAGTTTAGTTTAGTCTCGTTTAGTTTAGTTTAGTTTAGTCTAGTCTAGTCTAGTTTAATTTAGTTTAGTTTAGTTTAGTTTAGTTTAGTTTAGTCTAGTCTAGTCTAGTCTAGTCTAGTTTAATTTAGTTTAGTTTAGTTTAGTTTAGTCTAGTTTAGTTTAGTCTCGTTTAGTCTAGTTTAGTTTAGTCTAGTTTAGTCTAGTCTAGTTTAGTCTAGTCTAGTTTAGTTTAGTCTAGTTTAGTTTAGTTTAGTCTAGTCTAGTCTAGTCTAGTCTAGTCTAGTCTAGTTTAGTTTAGTTTAGTCTAGTTTAGTTTAGTCTAGTCTAGTCTAGTCTAGTCTAGTCTAGTTTAATTTAGTTTAGTTTAGTTTAGTTTAGTTTAGTCTAGTTTAGTTTAGTCTTGTTTAGTTTAGTTAGTTTAGTTTAGTCTAGTTTAGTTTAGTTTAGTCTAGTTTAGTCTAGTCTAGTTTAGTCTAGTCTAGTTTAGTTTAGTTTAGTCTAGTTTAGTTTAGTTTAGTTTAGTTTAGTTTAGTCTAGTCTAGTCTAGTCTAGTCTAGTTTAGTTTAGTCTAGTTTAGTCTAGTCTAGTTTAGTTTAGTTTAGTCTAGTCTAGTCTAGTCTAGTCTAGTCTAGTTTAGTTTAGTCTAATTTAGTCGAGTCGAGTCGAGCCTAGTCTAGTTTAGTTTAATTTAGTTTAGTTTAGTTTAGTCTAGTCTAGTCTAGTCTAGTTTAGTCTAATTTAGTCGAGTCGTGTCGAGCCTAGTCTAGTCTAGTCTAGTCTAGTTTAGTTTAATTTAGTTTAGTTTAGTTTAGTCTAGTCTAGTCTAGTCTAGTCTAGTCTAGTCTAGTCTAGTTTAGTTTAGTCTAGTCTAGTCTAGTCTAGTCTAGTCTAGTCTAGTCTAGTTTAGTTTAGTTTAGTTTATTTGCACATTTTCTGAAAGAAGAGTCAAACATAAAATTAAAACAAATAGGTGGGTTAGCCTGTAGTAAATCAGGTAAAGAGGGGAGAGAGCTGCAGGTCGGACTCAGACCCAGGCGGCCCACTTGGGGGACTATAGCCTCCGTACATGGGACAAGACCTAACTGCTAGGCCATCTGAGCCCCAGGTCTGGCAGGAGGCCTATATGAGATCAACACAAAATACTTGTCCCCCTATGTGAAGGATTTGTAGAAGTTTTTTTTTTTATCAATCTGCAAATTGATGCAAAGCATAAATAAAAAAGGAGCTCAAAGTGTAAAATATCTGATTCAAACTTGTATCAGAAATCTATTCTGCACATAATTGTTAATCACTGTGACCCCTGGAAATGTTTCTACAATCCTCACTGAGTCTAGTACTGACAAATAATTGCTATAATCAGGGACACTGTATAAAATGTAGATATATGAACTAAGTTCTTCTTCACATTGTGATCTCAGGACCACGTGAAAGGCCAGAGTAAAAAAAAATACTGAGAAACATTGAGATGCAGAACAGTTCCAGAAAACCTTGATGAAGCAAATGTAAGCTTAAAATCTAAAACGAGAGTATGAAAAGACTCAATAAAGTGTAAAGCATCTGCACAGACAGGAGACTGCGTTTGTCCTCCTATTTGTGTTGATGTGTGTAGAAATACAGTGTTATACGGACACAATAATAACCTGAAGTGATATCAATAAAAACAAATACATTTGGGGCGCTGGTGGCTGCAGTGGTTGGTGTGCGCCCCCGATGTGTGCAGGCTGTGGTCTTCCAGGCGGGCAGCCCGGATTCGGATCCAAACCTGTGGCTCCTTTGCCGCATGTCGTTCCCCACTCTCTCTCTCTCTCTCTCTCCCTGATTTCCAAATCTATCCACTTGTCCTCTCTCTCCAACAAAGGCACAAAACGCCCAAAAATAAATCTTTAAAAAAAAAACAATCAAAAGAAAAAAACATTCTATAAAAAATAACAAAGATGAACATATCACAATACATTTTTGCCACAAAACAGAGTGATGCATCTACAGCTGTGAGGGTCCGTTATGCTTGCATAGATCTAAATAATGGTTCAGACAATATTGTAAATATGTGCAGGAGTTTTCTAAACTAATCTTGTGTTGTAATTCTTATATGGTGAAGGGTGAGCGTTACAAAAGGAAGTACATCACAGTAAAAGAGAAATCGCTAAAGTGTTTTTCCCTGCCTCAGCTATAGGGAAACCCTTTAAGATGTGGTCATATTGAGTGATTCTGCAGCCATGGGCTTACATCCAGTGCCCACATTTAGTGCCAATACAGTCAGAAGTTGAGCGAGCAAATAGAGAGGCAGAAAAGTAAGATTGTGGAGGTCAAGGCGGTTAATGGGTGTGAAGTGTTGTGTAACCAATGTTTGCCTGAACTTTTCCTTTAACCTTATAGCCAAATGTTTTCTTCATGCATGCCGTAAAGAAAGCTGTTATGAGTAAGTTTGCAGAAGGGTGAAGGTTCTGCTGCCCTCTCTGGATGAAAGTTTTTTGTCCTTTATTCCCCCTCTGGGCTCTGAGTTTACCTGTACATCCCTGCATCAAGGTGACAAAGTGTGTTTAGAGCGTTTAGAGGGAGGGAACGCTATACTTGTGTCTTGTTCATTATTTTTCCTTTAAGCGTTTTTTTTTTTTTTTTGCCAAACTTTCTGAAATGTCTTTCATCTAATCTCCGGCAAAAAACTAAATGGAAAAAAATGAGGACAGAGCGTGGGGCATGTGAAATGATAAATTGTCGATGGCAGAGTACCACGCCTCCATCATACCGGGAGCACGGCCAAGTGTTTGAGTGCTGTGACACAAAAAGTGGATTTTCACAAATGATCTTGAATTTGTGCCAGCGGAGTGATATTTATCGTAATTTAAAAGCACATTTGTCCATAAACGCGTATCGGCTGAGGTGTGAAAACGCTGAAACATCTGAGAGAAGTGCAGGTGTGTCACATTGCTTCCTCATAACAGCCGAGATGTGTGTGAGTTACGGCCTCGTGTCCCAGCAGGGGGGGATAAATCTAAACTGCTTTGCTGCAAATATTTGTGTTTATTTTGTCAAAATGGATGTTTAGATGTGGCCAAAAAAAAAATCTAAAACATCATTTTGGTGGGTGCTGTGTTACCTTGGTGACAGACAGCACATTAACCACTTAGAAATGGAGGGGGAAAAAGCATTTCACAGGAGGACGCCGTGTACCTTGGCAGCACTCAGAGCTAAGTGTAGTTGGCCCTAACAGCATCCTCCATATCATCACCAAGGTGAGACGGCCTGCATCCGAAAAATGTGCTGGAACAGGATCACCAATCAGCAGTTTGTTTTTTCTGGGGGGTTCAAAGGACGCCGCTGAAAGCCAAACAATATTTTATAGAAACGGCTCCAGCTCACCTAATAAACAGGAAGGCATCTCCTCAAATCCTGGGAAACAATGCACACACAACGTGGTTCGGATGCAGACTGAAGCTAAGGCTGTGAGCTCACAGAGACCCTGTTTACACCTGGAAACTGATTTGTGTCCTGAGTGATCTGATCAGAAGTGGAAATCCTCAAGAAAAGATGTAAAAGGCACCCAAGATCCCTCAGGGCCACATTTGAACATGGTCTTTTAAAGGCTTTATATGTGATTTTATGATCCAGCAGATGTCGCCCTTGAGCACCAGCATGAAACCAAAACAACTCACGCTGCATTGTTGTGTTAGCATGCTAATGCTAGCGATCTTTATTATGCTCGTATCTTCACACTGCATGTAAATTTACCTGAAATGAGCGTGATCTAGAAACACAGTTAAGCAGTGAGTACAGTATGTTATTCTTCTTTTCTCTAGTCCCTCAATTAAACAACTTTTATACACGAGGGGAGGAGTCAGCCGGCCGTCCGGGCGATGTAAACAAAGTGAAGATAGGACTCTGAAAACTCTGAAAACATCACAGACAGTGGGACTCGGGTGTTACACCCATTGTAGACAGTCATGACTCACAGAGTTATTTTCAGAGGATAGACTTGATTTATATTACAAGTGTGAAAAATCACATATAAAGACTTTAAGCACTTATCCTTATCGAGCTTTATTGTTATTGTACTGATGTGGAAGGAAAACAATTCAACAAAATTGCAAGTGTACAAAGTCTGTTGATAACATTTGTGTCTGTGCGGCGTCAGGTGTGTTAATCAGAGCTCAAATATAACAAGTCTTAGTACCTGTCTGTCAGAACTAGCAACAACTTAAATAATATAGTATAAGAAGCTATTACAATATATAAAATAGAATTTAAAAATGTAAAATATAAAATATAAAAAAGAAAAAACACAAAATGTACAAAAGGTGCAATGTAGGAACAACTTGGCTTCACCATTTCTCCTCCATACCTTTTTCCACAAAGGGTGAGGCGCAACAGCCCTTTATTGAACAAGTTGTGAAAAGGGGCTCTAGTTTTTCCATCAATTGATTTGTTTTGGCTTCTATATGTTGAGTGAGAGAGCCAATCAAAAGTGCTTACTGAAGATGTATTTGTAATTGAATGTAAATATAAACAGTTGTCCACTTCTGATTGAATCAACCTGAACACACGTTTAACGAGGTGTGAACAGACCCAAAGAGTGATATCAGGAAACACATTAAAGTCCATTTTTATCACAGGTTAGTCTCCTCACCTACAGCTCCGAGGGCAGACAGCAGATATTCCATTCACTCTCAGAGGGTGTCATGTCAAAGTGTTCAGGATTATTTCTGTGTTGTTTTGAAGAGACAGCTTAATCACCTTGGATGTGATCTTTTTTTTTTTTTTTTTTTTTACCATTGACCACTGAGCAGCTCAGGGCTGTGTGCGTGTGTCATTTGAAGCATGAAGAACAGAAAGAGTTTGCAGATTAAAGGAAGCTCAGGGGATTATGGTCATTTCCTGTCTATAAGCTGTAAATTAGCCCTGCAGCAGTACCACTGGGGAAAACAGACCCAATACCAACGTCCTGCTAAACGTAACGTACAGAAATCCAACTTATACAGACAATATCCACACCTTTTAAACACAACTTAATCATGAAATACTTACCTTAAAGTCTTTATATGTGACTTTTCACACTTAAATATAATATAAATCAAGTATCTCCTCTGAAAATAACTCTGTGAGTCATGACTGTCTACAATGGGTGTAACACCCGAGTCCCACTGTCTGTGATGTTATCAGAGTTTTCAGAGTCCTATCTTCACTTTGTTTACATCGCCAGGACGGCCGGCTGACTCCTCCCCTCGCGTATAAAAGTTGTTTAATTGAGGGACTAGAGAAAAGAAGAATAACATACTGTACTCACTGCTTAACTGTGTTTCTAGATCACGCTCATTTCAGGTAAATTTACATGCAGTGTGAAGATACAAGCGTAATAAAGATCGCTAGCATTAGCATGCTAACACAACAATGCAGCGCGAGTTGTTTTGGTTTCATGCTGGTGCTCAAGGGCGACATCTCATATAAAGCCTTTAAGAGTTGATCCTAGTAAAAAACACTTCTCGGGTCATATTGTTATTTCTTAGAAAATTGCAGGGGAGAAAATGCTTCAGAAAAAGAAAAAGGGGGGGGGGGGGAGGGGATTTGGTGTTAGACTCTCAGGTCAAAGATCATAACATCTATCATTTAGTGTCATTAGGTATACAAGATGTTATCCATCATACAGAAAACAGCAAAGCTCAATTTACAAAAGCTTTAAAAGACCAGAATGCATTGCAGATTGTCGATGTACAATGATGTATGTTGCACATTCATCCTTTCACTTAACCTGTGTGTTGCATGCTGCACTACCAGGAAACATTCCTCAAAGTTTTACGTCTTTAATAGATTCATCTGTAATATTTATACATATAGTCAAATACACTTAAAGAGTTCTTGCAGAAGTGTTCATTTGTTGTGTATTGTTATGACTCAGTTCATTCAGCTCCTCTCTCTTTGCCCTTTCTCTCTCATTTTGTTTCTACTCATCACTTCTATCCTCTTCTCACTCTCTTTTCTCCTCCATGAGCTCTTTGTTGGTTGATTAGTGGCCTCTTTGACTTCACTACACACTTTAACACGCTTCCAACACACACACACACACACACACACACACACACACACACAGACGAGACAGAGTAGCTTATTTGTTTGGAGTATTTTTAGCAAATCAGAGACTGGCATCATTGTACTGAGTAGGTTTTGACAACAGTGGTGTTATTTAGAGAGAGAGAGAGAGAGAGAGAAATGAGAAAGTGAGGGTACAAGTCAATATCTACAAGATTTGAGTGTGTGTGTGTGTGTGTGTGTGTGTGTGTGTGTGTGTGTGTAAAGGGACTACATAGACCATTGATGGACAAAACTCTTGACTAGCACTGTCTTCTTTGAACACAGTTTCTTTCTGTGGGATGTTGTGACTATCACCACCACTCTGTAACCTCCCCACTGCACCACTGGCATTTCCACAACATCACACAATGACTATACACACCCAACATTTCATGTCTAGTTGATACAAAGCGTAACATGAGACTCACTTACAGTGACATTTGATGGCTCAATCACGGTGAGCATCGCAGAAACACATGTAAAGAAAAGTGAAGAGAGAGCTGCAGGGATGATGTAGACATGGTTCCTGGTTCCCTCCACAAAGAGATGATGGTTTTGTATTGGATTTTGGAACATTGCATATATATTATAATATCTAACTCTTGAGAAATTAAAAAATGTTTATCATTCTTACATGCTTTGTGCAGCAAGATTATATAAGCAGGTGAAAACTGCATTTGTGATTCAACATCAGAAAATGAGTCACCATACAGTAATTAAAAAAAAAACACTTAAATGTGGCTTTAAACAACCTGCCCTAAAGATGAATGACATTAACTTCCCCAATTCAAAAAGCTACCTTGAGCATCTAAGCTTGATATGCAGTATTTTTTTCTGTTGCATTTTTGTCTTTGTTTGTGTGTTTTTTG
>NC_083614.1:30771613-30811613 GCF_963584025.1 Labrus mixtus | reverse complement strand
GAGTAGATCCTGACGTATGTACTCATTCAAAAATAGACTTTGAATCCATCAATCCAGAATCGTTTTGAATCGAAAATAGATTCTGAATCGAATCTTGACCCCAAGAATCGAAATCGGATCAAATTGTGAGACACCCAAATATTCCCGGCCCCAAAAATATTATAGTTACAAGATATTCTTACCTCCATGATGAAGGACCAGGAACAATGTTGACATTTTTTTTTTACATAGGATTAGACCTAATGTTGTCAGTTATACATAAATACAAGTGGCACAGTTATTTACATAAGTAAGCAGTTCATACACCCAGGAAACACACACACACACACACGCACACGCACACGCACACACACACGCACACACACACGCACACACACACATGCACACACACACGTAAAGTCAAAATCCTGGAATGTAGCAAAGCTGATGATTTTCTAATGAATGGTTTCATTGGTCATGGGGAGGATTAGTGTAAAGGGATTGGAGGAGAATATTTACATGGTTTTAATGATTCCACAATTTTATATTTAGAGGTTCGTCTTATCGGCTCTAATCATCTCCCAGCCTGAAAAACAAACTGCCGAGTCGAGCGACGGGCACAATTATACGCCACACGTTGGTCTGTCGCCTCCGACACCATCTGCACGGTTAATGTGTAACATATTAAAATGTCTCTAAGAGGGAGAGATGAAAGACTTGGGGAACTAAATTAAACACTCTCAAGTGTGAGAGCCCGTCCTTCGTCAAATATTTAAACACTCTCACTTATAAGTTTAGCTTGAATTAAAGGAACGGAAGAGAAGTCATGTGGGTATTTAAAATCCCTCTCACTTCCCTTCACTGCATGTTATTCATTTGCTCTGCCAACATATATAAGTCGTGTAGATTCGACTGTGATTGTGAAGGAGCTACACTGGTATGTGTAAAGAAAAACTATAGAAACTTCTAGAAACTATTTTTTGCAAAAGGACCCAGAGGTCTTCTTAGATCAACACCCAGAGACCTGTTCAGAGACCTGTTCAGAGACCTGTTCAGAGACCTGTTCAGAGACCTGCCCTCCATCTGTATTATCAGATCCCATGAACACATATCATGAATGGTCTGTTTACCATTCTGTGTATTCCCAAGCAGATCCAAGAAGAGACATAAACCCTTTTCACACATACAGAAATCTCCTGAAAAACTCTGGAGATTTGTCTACCTGGAGGTTCTTTAGACTGTGTGTGAACGCAAACAGACGCATTTTTCACGCAGACTTTACCCGGAATTTCTCCGGCCAGACTCCTAGTATTTTATCCGTAGAAAATCCGAGTGAGCTGATGTCTGAACGCAGCAGCATATACTCCAGAGATTTCAACTCGAGTCAATAGAAAGAGAATGACGTTTATATAGTGACTGCATAAAGTGTCTGCACGCGACCACTACGATCTCCGTGCTCTAATTAAACGTCTGCATTCTGTTTTCTGTTCGTCAGTATGTTGTTCTCCTCTCTTTTCTGGATGTTGTCATTCCATTGGATTACACATAGCATTGATATAAAGACAGATATTCTCATTATAACGTCGTGTAGCGGACTCTGTTGCTTCGGCCGCTACTTCCACGTTGTTTATTTACGTCACGTCTTACCTCAGGAAATCCCCCCCCCCTCTGACAGGGATAGTCCCCCGCTGTGAGGAGCACATGTGAACGACTAGGTCGGGAGAATCTCCGGAGAAGTCCTCCTGTAAAAATCTAGATATTATCCGGAGTGCATATGTGAAAAGTAGCAAACTTATCTGCACCTCTTCAGGACTACTTCATGTACTGGAGGTGTGGAAATAAGATAATAAGATAAAATCATGAGTGCCCCCCTGTGCAGATGCTTTTATTTGGTACCAATGCTCATCTGACACCTGTTGGATATACTTTCCTTTTTAAAATATTTTAAGAAAGATTTGGCCTGTATCTTTTTCTCAACTGATGCTTCAATAATTAAATAGTTAAAGCTTACCTGCTGAGAGTAGACACCAATAGATGAGTCTCTCTGTCTCTGTTTAAATCCTACAGTGTCACTGGCCAAGTGTCAGTCTGTTTTTTGGGACAATCCCGATCAGAAAAAGGATAGTTTGGGTTTGTTTGAGAAGTCATGTTGATGAGCTCAGCCGTGGTGCAGATGAGTTTGAGAGAGAGCGAGAGAGAGAGAGAGAGAGAGAGAGAGAGGAGGGAAATGACTTGCGGCAAAGGAGCCACAGGTCGGATTCGAACCCGGGCTGCCTGCTTTAAGGACTATCCTCTGAATATGGGATGCGCAAACTAACCACTCGACCACCAACTCCCCCGGATATTTCAAACTTTTGAGCTGGGTGTCTGTGTAACATTTGTGATGACCTGATTTAATAGAGGACGTTTGTCTTCATGCATTTCGTCTGAACATCCTTTGAACTCTGAATTTGTGTTGTTTCAATCAGTGCAATGCTGAATCTCCCGTCTGCACAACACATTGACCTTTATAGGCTACTAATAAAGACACTTTAATCCTTTAACCTAACATAACCTCAGATCACATTTCACTCACTAGAAGCATCTTATTTCAGAGCAAATAAGCACCAAAGATAAAGTAAATGTAGCCTGTGTGGTTATCTCTTGTAAAACATCCATCATTTGCACCCTATCTTCTGTCCTCCACAGACTTTAACAATACTTTAACTAGAGAAGCAGCAGAACAAACGAGTCTCATATGTGCACATTTTGCAAAGAAAAAAAACGATTTAATCTGTTTTTTTTAAGGACTTTCTGCCACGTTTTGGTTTCTATCGGCAGAATGCTTTGCCCACCTACAACGTTCTTAAAATCAGTTTAGGCTATACAGTCGTTTAATGTGTGTTATCAGACATCAGGGGAAACCAGATGCAATGAAAGATTAAGTTAGACAATCACACTACAGAGTTTTTCTTTGTGAGGGGGCCTTCGAGAGGGCATCAATCAAAGACAGATATTTGTCAGAATATTTCTTTAAAACTGGCTGAAATCTGCTTTTTTTTGTCTCTATGTGCTGTCTTGTTTCTTTCCACAAAACTTTGACGACCTCGCACTGCGACTCTCACACACACAGCAACTCTCCTCTCCTCTTCTGAGGGGAACACACAGTCAAAAACAGACTTGTCATACAAAAAAAAACACAAAGGCCTTATCTTCATCTGTGCTTCGCTGTTTTGATGAATGTTCGGATGTTTTTTTCCTACAGCACCCAATGAGGTAAGTAGCCCACACACACACGCAGGCACTGGCATAGCAGAGGGAGTATTGGACAGGTTAGTCAGGTTTTTTTCCACTACGCTGGGAATAAACATGACCTGCTTGCTTAGGAGCAGCTTGCACCATCACCACCCAGTCCACACAGAACTGCTGGTAACCCCAGCGTGTCATACCACAGTAAGTTTAGTTTACCTTTGTGTCCCCTTATCGCCAAAGTTTCTCAACAGGGCAGTGTTGTTCAACAGTTCGAAAGGTATGGGGATGTTGCAAGAAAAGTAGTGGAAAATGTCAGCGTTGGTGATGGTTCATTTTATTTTTGGCTGCGTCTATGCACAGAGAAAAGAACATAACATATAAGTGACCAAAAGTTCAAGTTAACTTGATGTTAGGACGTGTGCTTTTCTGAGCCTGGAGGAGCCAATTTAAAATCTTTTGGGACAAGTCCAAGTACAGTTTCTAAGTTGTTTTGCCCATTTCAGTTTGTCAAATGTTAATTTGCAAATATGAGTCATGGACTGGATTCCTGGTGACTGTACAGAGCCAATAAAATAGGCACTTAACTCCACCTAAATGAAAAACAAAATTAAAGCTGTTCATTTGGCCAGCTTAAGACGTGTTGGCAGATGGATTTGGCTGCAGTAGGATAGCCGCTATAGGCTAGCTGTTTACCTCTATTTCCAGTCTTTATGCTAAGCTAATGGTCTCCATGCTTTGGAAAAACATCCACAGATGATATTGTTTTACACACTGTGTTTGTGTGACTTGCATGCTTATGTCTCGCGTCACAACAAGTGTTCGTCCTACCCTCGTGTTGAATTTGGTTTGTCTTCTCACTCTCGGGATTATCTTGAGAACTGTTAACATTTAAGGTTTGTTACCAACATTATCATTATCTTAACTCCAAGGTCAAACCTACGGGAAACCTCAGGTCTTCTTGTAAAGTCAAAGATAATATTGTATTTGTTTGTGATCATCGATGTACAAAGATAGGGCAGCTGCCTTTATGCTAGCAGACTAGACTCCCTGTGTCTTTTCTTTTTCTTTTGAGAAATAGTGACAATTGACTTTCATGAAACCCTTTCACACATGAACTGAAAATGTAATGACTCTATCTGGTTATGGTGAATCTGCTCAACCCAACTTCATGCACACTTTCTCCTGCTAGCACCCTATAATTCATTATTTATGCACAAGTGGGTTGAGTTGATGTGTGAACACAGCAGGTCATGATCTTAAACACTGTGAGCAAGAGGGCAGGGTAGGCGAGATAGACTTGATAGACAAGTTCATAAAAATATCATGGCCTTGCTGCAACGTCCTCAAATCACCACGAGAAGTCAGGTGTTTGTGTCTGAAAGAGGCAATAAGTTAATACAGGAAAACATTAACTACTCATTGTGTTCAAATATGTTGATTTTAAGAGTGACCAAATTAATTCCAACATTAAAAATGCTAAACTGACATTAAGGTTATAGGTCTGTATATTACATTATTATGCCCAACATTTGTTACCAAAGTAATGCTACATGTGTAGACAAAATTTAACATGATTTTAACTATTCGACTGTTTTTGTGAAACTGTCACATTTCATTTTGGTTAAAGACTTAGATTTTACCTAAAAAATAAAATACACTCATCCAAAAGTAATGTTGCTCAATCATCACTTATGGGCCTCCCTACATGTGTGGAGGTGGCTGTGCCTGCAGAGACCCTGTCCTCTGATTGGCTCTTCAGATTTTGTGTGGTTTGGGGTCGACACAGGACACGTCTGAGCGGGGAGCTGGTGTCTTTCCCCGCAGCCGATGACGGCACTCAGGTGAGTCTAGGAGTGGATACGATTCAGCAATTAGACGCAATTCAAAACCGACAAATGTGATGGATGCGGATGTTGTGGCAAAGAAGAGAAAATACATTCATAGTGACGCGAAAACGCCAAGCGGATAAATCTCATTCCAAAAGGAGGGTGAACCTTGGGTTGGCTTTCACCCGCAGACGTGGAATTGGCCTGATTTCTCTTGGACAGGCAGGTGCTAAACACAGACGGTTAGCGGTGTGCTAGCATGCGGTAGCTCGCAGTGTAGGTACAAGTCCTGCAGTGGGCGTGGCACTTCTGGGGGTTTGAATGATGTGTTTACAAGCTGCAATGAAAAATGCCACTGACTCTACATTTAAGGCAACAAATCAACTTGGTTAGTTAAGAATGATGCAATAAATATTAATATTATTATTATTGGCATAAAAAAAGTAATCAGTGTTGTATTTTTGTTTCTTGTGGGACACAGTTCTGCAACACCATGACCACACCGCTAGAATAAAACCTTTTTAGGGAGTCACTCGTAAAGAAAATGGCAAAATATGTTTTTTGGAAGCAGTGTGTCAGCTATTTTAAACATATCTTGCCATGTTAAATAAAGGGATTTTAATCCGACACAAATTCTACAGCGGCCTTGGATTGTTTTTGAAGGACAGGTTATAGTTGGTATTTTTTTTGATTCATTCATTTTTACCCATGCAACTCCTTCAAAATATGAATGAAGCACAGAAAACCAAGAGTTACCCAAAGAGCACCTGAATGTGTTAACTTCAAAGACCCTGCAGGGGCTTCCACTCCTTTGTGGTTTTAAAGAAAACATTTTAGTAATTGGTTCAGAGCATCGCACCGACTGAAACAGACCGGACTTTAAAGACACAACCTGATGATTTAACCACTTTAATGAAGCGTTTGTCTAGTTGTACGGTCACACATAGAGGCAGTTAAGGACATCTTGTTTGAGTCATTTATCACATCATCATTTGGAGCAGCAGTGGAGCAAACAAATCTTAGATTTCAAAATCCAACACTCATACAGTAATTGTAGCTGATAGTAAATTCAGTCATTAAAACAATCGATCATATCTCGACTTGACCAGACAGGATGAAAGAGAAAAGAGAAGCTCTTTGTGTTTCCCCATAAACACACTCACACATGCACACTCTGCACACACACACACACACACACACACACACCTGCTGTCCAGGCCAACCGTGTGCTCCATCATCACATGTGTCTCTCTCTCTGCAGCTCGCAGACATGAAGTCAGCCCGGGCCTGTGCGAGTGATGAATAGACTGCAGACAGCTGAGAGCAGCTTCTGTCAGGGAAACAGTCTGTGCGTAGAAGGTGGAAAAGTTGCCTCAGAATAGAAAGGAAAAACCCATTACAACCTTTTAAAATCAACATTCTTCGCTGGTCATTTTCAAGGTACAGTGCGGTGCATGGCTGAAACTTGCGTCAGAAAGGAAGTCAGAAATTCCTAGTTGGTATTTCTGGTATTCTGACTTCACCTTCACAGAGTTCTAGTCTAGTGCTGTAGTCCAAAAAAAAAAAAAAGGAAAAGGTACAGACACAATGGGACAGGAAGCGATGAGTTGGCGTTAGTGTTGAACATCTACGTCTATTTATGTGATTCCACTACAGGAATCATAAACAAAAACTTGTTTGAAGTTAGTTAGTCTCCTTAATTCTCCGCACAGATTTTTCCCTTTTTCCCACCCAATGCAGAACCTACTTGCAGAAAAAAATCCATATTACTTATATTGGGTGCGTTCAAATTGTCATTTTTGCTTCGGAAGGTTCCTAACTGAGTGAAATGACCCGGAAGCAGAGGCAGCCATCATGTTCGAATTCTCTAAAAGTTAAGTAAAGGTGGGTCAATGCTTCCTTTATAACCTCCTTTAGGATACACCGGACCATCCTTTACCAAAGGAGATGAGATATGCCGCCCCACAATTCCTTGCGGCCGCAACATTTAAAGCGAGTCGCGCATCCGACCGTTCAGGAACATTAACGATGATCGTAAAGTGACACAGATGATGTAAGGGATAAAAAGATAAGAGACATTTTTATCCAGATGATGTTTTATTCAACGTATTTCATTCACTTTAGAATTCTTTGTGCAGTTGTATGTTTGTATGCTTAAAACATTATGTTTATCTTACAGAAATGTAACAATTAATTTCATACAATCATATTTATGTTGATGTTGATTTCTGAGTGGACAGGAAGCTGATGGTTTCACTTTTCTTACTTGTAGCCTGGTGGTCTATATTGTTTTTATATCAATCCCAACCTTGTGGTGATTAGGATTATTTCACCGGTAAGAAGGCACAGGGGAAAGTTTTTTTAGATGTGCTTTTTGTAGTCCATTTTCGGAACATTGTAGTTTCAACACGGCGGACCCACGTCATTAACCTCCGCCTGCCCGTCGCATTTAATTACGTCGCCTAGCGGAAATGCGGTCGGATTGTCAGAGCAACGAGATCGCCTTTCCCTAAGTCCTTAACATCTTTGCTTAACCTCATGACGTTCCCCCCGGGGTTAAGGTAAAGTAAAGCTTTAAGGTAAAGCTAGTGAAAGGAGATAGGAGGGACAATTGGAATCCACCCGTTGTGTTTGTCTTAGTTTTTTTTAGACCAAAAATGCTCACCTGTTGTAATAAAGAATGGAGAGGACATTTTACCGCATTTTTACCGTAGCTACTAGTCGGTGAAAGAATTGTAGGAAATTGGCAACAAGCATGAAAAAAAAAAATTGAGCTATCTAACTAATTCTGTCTCCTTCTTCTGATTAGGTAGCCAGATAGAAATGATATACAAAACCTTCCCAAGAGGAAATCAGCGTACATGAGTGTCAGGTTGAATGAACGTACAGTGTAATGTAGCCTACACATATATCAGGCTACAAATAAAAATCTGGTATATTACTCGTAACCTCCATGAGCAATTAACGCAAAGCCTTTATGTAATTACAACAACCAGGGACCTACACTTCTCTTTTTAAATTTAAAGATTTATAAACTCCACAAAAGCAACCGTGTTTTAGGCCGTTCTACTCTCCATGCCATCTATAAGTTCCTGATAGTGCACACCTTGATGGGCATTACCCAAAGACTGTAAATATGAATGGATGAAGCCTGAGTGATGTCAGCCATCTTTTCCTGCAGGGGGCTCCAGAGGCTCATCGGCAGCCGCCGCCATGTTGGAAATCCTGTCTCAGTTTAACTTTCAGTCAACCTAACGACAGGCTGAGAGCCGGAGCTGAGGCGGGTTTTAAGCCTCTTGACAAACCGTTACACCGCGCCTACCTGTCAATCATGTCAGCTACGCGCCTAACTATCGCTAACACGTATCGTTCTCAAAATCAAAACGCCCCCTGTACAGTGTGCGCCACTGATGACAATAACTGATTAGGCTTATGTTGTTTTTTTGTTCCAAGCTGTAAACATGTTTATTTAAAAACTGTTTTTTTGCCTGTTGTGTGTATGTGACTCCCGGCGTTCCTGGAGCCAGCATCAAGCGGACAATCGGACGAACTGCAGGACTCTGCACTTCTGCATTGGCTTAATTTTTGAAGACCGGAGGTTGCCGCGTGGCGTTACCCCGTACATCATCAAAAGTGTGTCAGTTTGAGATTTCACACTATACACTTATGGTGAAACAACAGTTTTTTTTACAAATAGTTTTACTCCATAACTCTTGATGAATGAATTTTGCAGCAATGCCAGGAAACTGCCATAAAAGAATAAAAAAAAACATAGTTTCTAGTTTTATTTAGACTGTTGAAGTTCTTTAGAACAATTAAATATAAGTATTTGAGTTTGTTTACATCAGATCATGTTTGTGCTTATGCATGAGTACAGTGCAAGCTATTCTATAAATGAATGAATATTTAAAATACAGTGTGTGTGTGTGTGTGTGTGTGTGTGTGTGTGTGTGTGTGTGTGTGTGTGTGTGTGTGGTCATGCAGAACCTGTAAGTGTCCAGATGAGTGTAAAATGGGGCTGTTAAGTGGACTAAAAAAAAGTTCTCGGTGTGCCTCACTCATTCTGGTTTTAGTTCTGTCCCAGAGCTCAACGTAATGGAGCATGACAGCTCCCTGGTTCCCTGACCACCTTTGACCCCAATCACAGTGGTGTGGGACCCTACCCTACCTAGCCCTGCTCACACACACACACACACACACACACACACACACACTCACACTCACACAGACTCACAAACACACACCTCCGCACATTGTTTCAACAGATTAGAGGAGATTGCCGGAAAACTCTGTCAGACGTGCAGCTTGTGTGCACAGCAGAAAGAGTTAGAGAGGAGTGGGAAGGAAAGTTCCTCTCTGTCTGTCTGTAAGTAACACGGTGTAAGAACACACATTTAGGAGAGTTTGAATAAAACAGGAAGCATATATTCTCCAGATAATGAGCAGGTGAATGACTAAAATGATGGTCGAAAGTTAAAAAGCTGCTGCAGTGAAATACATTAAAATGACTACTGTATTGGATCAAGTTCTTTTTTTTACACTTAGTTGTGGGTTTCCCCGAATGTGTCCACTGACAGGGGGCCGTGATTTCGAGGGGCACTGTAGGCCTAGCAACACATAACTCTTTCCCTCATCGTTAACATCCCTAACACACAGTTACATCTGTCTGTCCGTCTCCTGCAGTTAGTGTCAGGGACTGTCAGTGTGTGTGGCTCTGAGACGCTTCAAATACTTGTGACAGAATCCCAACCAAGCAGAAAAGAGGCCACCATACTCGTATGTACACGCACAGGCACACTGGCTCATGTGTCTGTGTGTGTGTGTGTGTGTGTGTGTGTGTGTGTGTGTGTGTGTGTGTGTGTGTGTGTGTGTGTGTGTGTGTGTGTGATGCAGATGTCCAGTGACAGTTCGCAGCTGGGGGTCATCTGGAAGCAGCTGCCTGGGGGACAGAGGGCAGCACACACACACACACACACACACACACACACACACACATAAACCACATTAACACACACACACATAAGTACTGATAAGTATGTCATCATGTATAATTTGATGTGTTGACATGAAACATTTGCAAAGATTCTCAGTGACAGAAAACATATTTAGCATTTTTTTTTAATTAACTAAGGACTTTTTTTCAGATTAATAAAAAATGCTGCCAAGATGCTGATTTGAAACTATGTGAGAAAGTATTTTACACATGCACAAAGAAATTAACTGGGAATGTACTGTACCTGCACACATGCCAATCGTCCACACAGCATAGACAGAATAACTCACATTATAAAATTGGAAGCTTCTTTGAAAGCAGAAACTTATTTGCCCCCAAAAAACCCCCGGCTGGAATAATGTGAATTACAGTAGACCTCTATTAACTGGATCGACCTTTATTTTCATCGCAGTGCACAAGTACAACAGAACTGGATGAAGCCGAGAGCCTACGGTATGTGCACCACAAACTAAGGCTATAAAAAAGTATTTTTTTCAATGTATTTCGTTCTCTTTTGTCAAAAAACAAACCCTGTAGGCTACATGTGATGTGATTAGATAACTACAAACTACAAAGTATAAAGTAATATGCTATGAGAAATATATAAACCAACAGTACATACTGTAGGTCGTATACTCCCAACACTAAGGGCACTTTAGTACGACGTAGGATTAGGGCCATGTGAAAAAAAAATATTTTCAAAATTTCGAGATTAAAGTCGTACATTTATGAGAATAAAGTCGTACATTTACAAGATTAAACTCGTAAATGTACGAGTTCGAGACCAGCCTGTGCAAAAAGGATGAAAGTAGAACTCTACTATTTCCTTATTAGTGAAACCTTTAGGACAAGATGCTCCATCAGGATGCTGCTGCTCTTCTGATACAGACTAAAATAACCACTTTATTCTTTTATTCTTTAAAGACTTTAAGACTTTCATCATTTTCGCCCAGGCTGGCCTCAAACTCGTTAATGTTCGAGATTTAACGCGTCAATTTACGACTTTATTCTCGTAAAGTTACGACTTTAATCTTGAAATTTAAAAAAATTATATTTTTTTAACATGGCCCTTATCCTCCGTCGTACTTTAGAGATTAAAGTATGAGGAATGTTAGCCTTGGTTTTATTATCATCAGACATGTCTGCCTTCAGATATTTAGGGGTTTAGTATTCAAAAATTAAAATAGAAAATGAATAATCTCATCTTTTTATTGCACAAAGAATGTGTGTAGTGTCGGCAGTTATCTACACAAAAATAGCAGAGTAGCAGTTTAACTTTTTTCAATCGCTATGCAGATATGAACTTAAATGACCAATCAGCAAGCTGCAAAATAAACTCAAACTGTAAGTTAAATAAGAATTCATCCCACCACTCTCATACAAACAGGACGTGAAGTAGGTTTATTTCACCTGAGATTCACTCTTCATCCTTTTCTCTCACTCACATCCCCCTCGTTGTAAAACTTTTCTCCCTCGTCCCTCCTCTCCTGCAGCTGCATCCAAAAGAGAGGAGGGGGGGGGGGGGGGGGGGGGGGGGTTGAAAGGGGGGATGAGGTAAGTGGGTAACGGGGAGAGAAGAGGGGAGCAGGAGAAACCACAGACCCCCGCAGAGAGCACTGTTCCATTCCCACACCACAGGTGACTGCCTTCCATCCCTCCCAGCATCCCACTCCACTCTTTTTCCCCAGACCCCCCCCCCCCCCCCCCCCCTCTCTCACTCCTCTTGTCATTTCTTATGAGAACAGTTTGCCCGAAATTAAAATGTTG
Source organism: Labrus mixtus (assembly GCF_963584025.1). Classification (NCBI taxonomy): domain Eukaryota; kingdom Metazoa; phylum Chordata; class Actinopteri; order Labriformes; family Labridae; genus Labrus; species Labrus mixtus. The sequence goes on along the minus strand of NC_083614.1, from coordinate 30,799,817 downwards.
TCAATATTCAGAGTTTGCCTGTAATTTTATCAAACTTTATAAACTGACCAATCATTAATGAGTTTATAACCGAGCTGGAACATGTCCTGGTGTTTTTTGTTGTTTCCTGTCAAAGCGTCTTTGAGTATTTAGAAAAGTCCTATATAAATCAAATGTATTATCATTATCATTATTATTATTAAAGTAAACACAGGAGTACTACAACAACTACAAAACAAATAAAACAAAACAAACAATATGTGTCAAATAATATTTACACTAAATCAATTTTCTGTATGAAAAATATTATTTTGACAGATTTGACAGATGATATGATCAGATTTAGATTAAAACCTTTATACAATATGCTTAGTTTGTCAGCACTGTCAGAGATGCTGCTTGAGTTTGTACAGATTGTTCATTATTGACACTTAAAAACATAAATTATTGATTTGTTTTAAAGCAAGATATTCATTTTTTAAACCCTGGAATCTGCATGCTTTGAAACAAAACATACACCTGACAATTTTTATTTTCCTCTTAAGCCCTCTTTCTTTGCGATAACTTATTTTCCACAACTTCACAAAACTTTGTCAGAAACAAAAAATTGAAGTCAATGTATGTATAGCATTGATGACTCATTAATGTTTGTCACAATCTTTATTTGCGTTTTTTTTTTTTTTTTAATGAAAGAAGTCAGTGAAGGAGGAGAACTTTTTGATGACATCAAACTTATTAGAGCAAGTAATACCTCGCCCCTTCCCCTGCCACTGCCTATTCCCCATCTTCCACCTGTTTACAGCTTAAGGTCAGAGGGCAGGCCCTGGGGTGAACGGGGAACGCGAGGGATTGTGGGGCACACAGGGGTCACAAAGTGTGTGTGTGTGTGTGTGTGTGTGTGTGTGTTTGGGGTTTTCAGGAGAGGTGGCATTATGTAAGAAAGAAGTGACTTCGCCTGATTTCTCCTGAAAGACATTCTGATTATTTTTTTTATTTCTATGAATATGTAAACACATTGTTTTGCTCCTTGTAACTCTGATGACTGAATGTATCTGATTTCTCTTTGCAGTTTGAACTTTTCTTGTTGATAAGAGCACATTTGCTCAGGTTTGAGTCGGGCAGAGCGTTGCTTGTTCTTACTCAACACATAGTCTACCAATAGGAATGATGAAGGTGTAAGTTGTCCCACCTCAACAGGTGCAACAGGAGGAACAGGAAAATAAGGGAGGTGTCACAAACACGGCCCTGAGAAGAGGATTGAATCAGGGAAAATAACTGGGAGGTTTTTTACCACAGGTGTGACTTTAAATACCTTCTGCCCTCTTCTAAAGACAGAATTAATCAAACAAAAGTTATTAAGTAATATTAAGCATGTTTTTTGGTCTCCTTGCAACGCTGTCTTGTCTTCTTTACCCCAATAGCTGCTCAAATTTCCGAGAAAAACTGCACCTGAACCAGTGGACGACTTTGATAATTGTCGCAGCAACATTCAAAATGCTCATAAAGCTGTCGTTTCTGTATTATTGTTTTGATCACAGAAAAGGGAACTCAGCTACATCACAGTTTAATTTGCTACAATCGCTTGAATCATTTAAAACGTCTTATTAAATGCTAAGTTGCTAAGAAATGCTAGAAATTCAATCGTTTGGGTCTGTGCCTCTTGGTTAATAGAGTTAGCCAAAAGTATACAATCACATGCGTCTGCAGGGGTTTGCGCAATGTGCTCGTTTGTTAATTACAAAATACACATCAGCCTATCAGAGCCTGGTGTTACAGCTACACATTTTTCATACATAAATAAAATAGTGTCCATGAACCCTCATGCCGCTTGTTGTGACGAGAGGAAAAAAGGAAAGTAGGAAACTTGGTTACGAGCATCCATCCATAGCACAAGCGTCGCTCAAACTAGACTTCAAGGATAAAACAAGGCCCCGTCTGGTAACTTAGCAACAGAATATGTCTTAAAGGGACATACCACAATTTAAAAACGTTGCGGTGTTTTATGACAAAGTTTGGGGCTTGTGTTAAAGTGCTTGTTCTCATTTTGTTAGCTTCTTTTCCATTTGAACTCAGTCATTGGTTTATCGTGTTTACACAGTGGTCATAATTCTACAATTCACTTAGCAGACGCTTTTATCCAAAGCGACATAGCGACGATCAGCTTTGAGTCCGATTGGACACACAGGTGCTGACAGGAAGTGACCAGAGGCAAAGCACAACATTGAGGGCAGTTCTTGAGAGCTCTAATCAGTATAGAAACCATCTTATAAGTCGACGTTATCAAACAAAAACCATCGTCATTACCATCATCATCATCAATAATATGGAGACCTTCATCATTAAGTTAGTAGGTATTCATAAAGAGCTGGGTCTTTAGCTTTTTCTTAAAGGTGCAGAGGGACTTTTATAAAGATACAATAACATCTGATAATACATACAATGTTACATTTTTACTATTTATATATTTATAATTGACCCTGTTTCCATCCCTGACCCCCCCTCACCCTATCTCTCTCTCTCTATCTCGCTCTCTCTCTCGCTCTCTGTCATTTGGGCCAAAAACATGAGATCACCTGGCAGTGAGACATGGGGGTTCAAGTTCCATAGTCCTATCATACTGCGTGTGTGTGTGTGTGTCTGTGTGCAGGTGAGTGTGTGTATTATTACACTTTATCTCTTGTTTGGGTTTCAGTAGGTTACACACGGCTGCTGAGAGGGGGCTGTGTGATTGCCATTCATAGTGCTACAATGAGCTCATCTGATTTCATACACACACAAACACACTTACACACACACACACATTTCCATGCACTACATGGCCGTCGAAACAGGCAATGCATGTATAAACACTAACATGAAATCACTTACATAAACACACATGCACAGACCACAAAGCTGCTGTAATAACACAAACAATGTGAGCTCAATCCTACCTGTGTTGTTGTTTTTTGAACGAGGTTTCCATGACCTCAGATCAAAGTTAAACTAACCACTGTTTTGGGAGAATAAAATAGAAATGTGAATGCAGGTTTCTGCTGCGGATCCTCAAATAAATGTCTACAAGCCGAACAACGAGGCTGGAAATCTGTTGTGAAGTTTATTTCTCATGATTGACGCCCCAAAAAGAAAGGATTTTAGCTTTCTTTCACCATATTACTCATACTGTATGTTTTCTTTGTGCTGCACTTATCCAGCTCCAGGTGTAATGTCTTTATGGATTAGGCAACAAAAGGCAATCACATCCACTTAAATGACTCAGATCGCTGAAAGAAAACCTCTCCAGTTTAATTCTTACATTTCTTACTCTCGTTTTTTTCTTTAACTTCACTAAAACTGTGAAAAACAGTTCCATTCAGACCTAAAATATCCATTCAATGAATGTAAAGTGTAAAATGTTAAGTTAATTACCAAAATCTGCAGGCAAAGTATAAGCTGCAGCAAAAGAATGCAAAGCAGCTCATTTTTCAGTCATCTTAATTTGACATTTATTTAAAACTACATGACACTTATCAGCTGTTGGCAAAAACACTATCTTTTAGCTAACCTGTAATGTCCATTTCACATCAATGTCAGCTAACAAGTCATAAGAACTGGTACAGGTCTGTTGTTCTTGTGGATTTGGAGGATCTTTGTTTGAGAAAATAAAATGATGTCATCAGGATGATCTCCATTAAGACCTAGAAACTACATTTCACTTTTTTAGATTGTAAAAAAATCCTGAAATTCTAAACAGGCATCTCTGTGTTGTCATATTTTAAGTGTATTCAAGGTGAAAAGAAAAAGCAAGTTGAAGCAAACCATCAAATGAGAGTTTCTCACCACTGAGATGGAGGTTTGATTTTATTTGATGTTATTGTATTTTATTGTATTTTATTTTATTTTATTTTATTTTATTTTATTTTATTTTATTTTATTTTATTTTATTATTTAATTTAATTTAATTTATTTTTAATTTATTTTAATTTATTTATTTTATTGTAAACCAATATTTACTTTTTTGAGTCGTTTTTTCATGCTGTGAATCACATTACTCACATACTTATTATAACCAAGACAATTATCTTTTCTGAACTAAACTTAATGCTTTCGATGTCTTACCTAACCAAAGTGCTACTGAATTATTTCATGCAAGCACATGTGTGATAAGATGATGAAGATCCCCTTACAATCATTATCATTAGAAAGAAGGTCGTCTGACTGCAGCCATTCTGTACATCTTATGAAGTGAACATTGTGAATCAATAATTGCTCTATTGACTGTGGAGTAAATTCAAATGGGTTACATGATAAGTTGTAGATTGACACTTAGAGCCACTGACCATCAGTCATATTTGTCAAGAAGGGATTGTGATTGTGTTGTTTTAGGATACCAGGAAGCAAATGAAACTAAACATGTGTTGACATGCTTCATTTTTCATTGTAGAGACATTTTAGTAGCTCCATATTTAAACAAACAGGAACTTTTTTTAACTGCTTGAAATAAAAATGTCAGCCCTTCTGAGGACCCACATTCCTTGATGGCACCAGGTGTGTGACCTTTCCTCTATCAGATAAGGTTGAGCCATTAGTCATTATTTTTTAAAAGACTTCCTGTGATAGGGTTGAGCCTCCACTGCATGTGTTGTTGTGTGTGGTGTAAGGACATGGCATTTCAAAACCAGGGCAGTAATTTGTAACTGTCATTTGAACCTGGTCACACAGAAATACACATGCAAAGTTTGTCAGAGAATGAAAAACAGGTGAGGTCTGCAAGGGGGCGGGGCTTAAACCCTCAGCATGCTCGACATATATTATATTACAGCTGCATCCACAGGGCACTTAGTATTCTAGCATCCAACATCTAAACCCAGTGTGGCCTGTTGATTACTAGCTCACACACACACACACACACACACACACACACACACACACACACACACACACACACACACACAAAGACGATAGCTAGGTAAACAGAAGTAAGGCAGGTGGTTTAGGAATAAACAGGTTAGTAACTCAGACTGATAGACAGGTTGGTCAGAAATATACATCGATACAGGTACATATTCAAACAGATAGATTGAGAGACAGGTAGATGAGACAGAGAAGTTGGTAAGTCAGAAAAAAGACACAGACAGATAGCATTGACAGTTAAGTTAGATAAGGAGAGACAAAAAAAAATGGCTGTCTCTTAATCTGTCTTTCTATTACTGTCTGTCTGACCTATACCTGCCTGACAGGTACAATAGCGTACTGGTCAAGAAGACGGGTAAAGAGATATTGCAGCAGACCAGTACATAAATCAATCAATCAATCAATCGAACTTTATTTATAAAGCACCTTTCAGACAAATTAAATTGCAGTTCAAAGTGCTTTACAAGAGTGCAGAAAAGTTATTGACGAAAAAGTAGTTTATAAAATCATTGAGAGACTAATGCACACCTATAAGAATTAAAAAAAAAAAATGTATAAAAATAAAAAAATAAAATATGACGCATAAAAGCAACAAGATATTAAAATTAATACATAGAAGAAGAATATTTAAAATTGTAGTAGGATAAAAAAAGACAATACAATAATGTTAAGATTTGAATTGATATAAAGCACTTTATAAAAAACCAGAGTGAATAAATGAGTTTTAAGACTGCGTTTAAAAATCTCAAAAGACACATCTAGGGACAGATGGGTTCATCAAGAAAGACATAGAAAAGACAGGTACGGAGACAGACAGGTACATGATGATAGATCTGGAGAGAGTCAGGCATTTAAAGTCAAATTTAAGTTGAAATGGGAAAGACACAGTGGCATATACATACAGACAGATACAGATGTTAGACAGGTGAAGGCAGATAAAGAGAAAGACAGTAAGAGTCAAACAAACAGGTATAGATGCCGACAATTAAGTCAGGCAGGTACAGAGGACTAGAGGTAGGTCAGACAGGCAGGCAGGGAGGGATACAGGTATAGAGAGAGACAGGAGCAAAGACAGTATATCGCGCATTAAGTCAGACAGGTACAGAGAAAGAGAGGTATCAGTGAGACAGATGCAGGTACAGGTTAATGAGACAAACCTGACTGAAGACACTTGTAGAGACAGAAAAGTATGCAGTCAACAGGTATGGAGATAGACAGTTAGAGCAGGAAGACAGAGGCAGAAAGGTGAGACAGACAGGTAGAGACAGACAGAGAGCGGGAAGACAGAGGCAGAACGGTGAGACAGACAGGTAGAGACAGACAGAGAGCGGGAAGACAGAGGCAGAACGGTGAGACAGACAGGTAGAGACAGACAGAGAGCGGGAAGACAGAGGCAGAAAGGTGAGACAGACAGGTAGAGACAGACAGAGAGCGGGAAGACAGAGGCAGAAAGGTGAGACAGACAGGTAGAGACAGACAGAGAGCGGGAAGACAGAGGCAGAAAGGTGAGACAGACAGGTAGAGACAGACAGAGAGCGGGAAGACAGAGGCAGAAAGGTGAGACAGACAGGTAGAGACAGACAGAGAGCGGGAAGACAGAGGCAGAAAGGTGAGACAGACAGGTAGAGACAGACACTGAGCGGGAAGACAGAGGCAGAAAGGTGAGACAGACAGGTAGAGACAGACAGAGAGCGGGAAGACAGAGGCAGAAAGGTGAGACAGACAGGTAGAGACAGACACTGAGCAGGAAGACAGAGGCAGAAAGGTGAGACAGACAGGTAGAGACAGACAGAGAGCAGGCAGACAGAGACAGAAAGGTGAGACAGACAGGTAGATATAGACAGAGAGCAAGAAGACAGAGGCAGAAAGGTGAGACAGACAGGTAGAGACAGACAGAGAGCAGGAAGACAGAGGCAGAAAGGTGAGACAGACAGGTAGATATAGACAGAGAGCAAGAAGACAGAGGCAGAAAGGTGAGACAGACAGGTAGAGACAGACAGAGAGCAGGAAGACAGTGGCAGAAAGGTGAGACAGACAGGTAGATATAGACAGAGAGCAGGAAGACAGAGGCAGAAAGGTGAGACAGACAGGTAGAGACAGACAGAGAGCAGGAAGACAGAGGCAGAAAGGTGAGACAGACAGGTAGAGACAGACAGAGATGACAAATTGATGAGAGACAGGTGCAGATAAAGACAGACATTTAGAGGAGATGTTAGTGAAACAGACAGGTACAGATAAACAGGAAGTTAGGTGAGACAGGTAGGCCATAGAACAGACTGAGAAGTATCCAGACAGGGTCATCAGACAGACAGGTGGAGGTACATGGAGAGACAGACAGGTTGGCTGGCCCTCATAACAGCTGTAATTATTGAATTAGTCTGAAAGTTCAATCCAAGGCCTCCTCACATTTCACATCGGAGCTAAGCTGCACCACAGAGCAGTAATCCTTTGCATGGCAGCCCTGGATCAGTGTGTGTGTGTGTGTGTGTGTGTGTGTGTGTGTGTGTGTGTGTGTGTGTGTGTGTGTGAGAGAGAGAGAGAGAGAATATGAGATATGAGAGCGATCTTGCGTGTGTTTGTTTTTGGTATATGAGAGCAAGTGTTTGTGTGTTCACTTTCCCCTCCCCTCCACACCCCTTCCTCGCCTGACACACACACACACACACACACACACACACACACACACACACACACACACACACACACACACACACACACACACATGCACACCTGTGTGAGTGTTTTCAGGTGTATTTGGTTTGGTTTGGTTGGGAGGGAGGGGGTGGAGTTTTCTGTATTATCGCCCTGAGAAACCTCTGATCTCTAAATGCACTCACTTAAACCCTACTGCTCAGAGGTGGGTTTACACACACACGCAAACACACACATTCACACACACACACCAACAGGTGTGTGGTTCGCAGTGCGAACACTGATTTCTCCTTACAGAGTGTGAAATAGTGCAGGAAGTGTCGTGCGTCTGTTTCTGTTGATGTTCTTTGATGAGATGTACTGAAAAAGTTCTTGCTGGAGCTGCACTGGGTCTAATCCTGCCTGCTGACAGAGACTCATCCCCACCACTTCCTCATGTACACACACACACACACACACACACACACACACACACACAAACTGACAGCAGCTGGCCCAGGATCGACACAATAGGTTCAACCCTTAATTGGCAGGTTACACTTTTCTGACATGTTTTGCACTTTAGTGAAAATGACTCCCAACTTTACAAAGGCATGTGTAAGCTGGCTCATATTGTGCCAAGAATAAAAAAATATATAAATTTATTTAAAACCAGATCATGCTGTGGTAAAAGCAGATACATAAATCAGCTTCTAATGTTTCCTGATGTTGACTCGTCGGCATGAGGATAACATTCAACATGCAAATAAGAAGAATCTGGAGTTGCAGGAAGGCTTTTTTTCTCATTTCTGATTGAAGATTCTTCAAAGCAGCTACGGTTTAACACACTTTAGTAAGTTAGTTATCCAAAGACAGAACCAATGTGCACAGAATATTATGTGATCTTCCTTGGCCTATACGCTGGACTCTTTCATGATCTTTTATGAAAATGAGTTCAGTAGTTTTTGTGTTATCCTGCAGAAAAACTGACATGCAACAAATTCAGAAAAAGAAACCTCTTTGGCAGAAATGACAACTAAATAAATTCATATATAACTCCCTGCCTAATAATAATAAAGATTATATTCATAAATAAAAGTTATATAATTATATTTGCAAACTATTGAAGTAGAAACTGTCAAATAAAAGTACAGAATGAGTCAGAATTAAGATATATAATAAAAATAATATAAATGATGATCAAACAACAAATATAAAATAATAATAATAATACAGAGTGTAAACTTAAATATTGTTAAAGATCAATGGACACTAAATAATAATGGAGATAAAAGCCTGTGTATAAAGGGCAAGAAAAATGAAGGAAGGAAATATAGAAAAGAGAAAAAGTGCATGACTCAAAATCAAATTGTATGGCTCATTAATTCTTCAATTTTTATGTAAATGTATAAAAAATAAAGAAAGACGTCAAAACTGGATAAAAAGATGATGGTGGGTAAAAAATACAAAATGAAAAAAAAGGCAAAATCTAAAAAAAAACCTTAAAGTCTTTCTATGTGATTTTTCACACTTAAATATAATATAAATCAAGTATCTCCTCTGAAAATAACTGTGAGTCATGACTGTCTACAATGGGTGTAACACCCGAGTCCCACTGTCTGTGATGTTTTCAGAGTTTTCAGAGTCCTATCTTCACTTTGTTTACATCGCCAGGACAGCCGGCTGACTCCTCCCCTCGTGTATAAAAGTTGTTTAATTGAGGGACTAGAGAAAAGAAGAATAACATACTGTACTCACTGCTTAACTGTGTTTCTAGATCACGCTCATTTCAGGTAAATTTACATGCAGTGTGAAGATACGAGCATAATAAAGATCGCTAGCATTAGCATGCTAACACAACAATGCAGCGTGAGTTGTTTTGGTTTCATGCTGGTGCTCAAGGGCGACATCTGCTGGATCAAAACATCACATATAAAGACAATAAAAACAGGTTTTAAAATGTGCAGGGTAAGTTAAAGGACAACATGGAGTCGTTTCAATACAGATGTGGAGGTTACATAGAGAGAAGAAATTGGCAGAATGCTCCTTTAAAGACTCTGCTCGTTGGTTTGAACTGTGCAGATCGACAGCAGAGCACAGTGTGTCTGCTCATTATGATATTATATCAGTGTGAGCCATCAGTGTCTGCAGTCATCTGGAAAACTCTGAAACTGTTACCTTCCTCCTCTGTCATCACCTCAACCTAACTGTATTGTGGGCACACACACCCACCCACATACACACACACACACACACACACACACACATTCATAAACAGACAGAGCGGGCATAGTCTCAGGATACGCATGCTTGCACACACACACACACACACACGCAGGCCGGGGGAATCGGAAAAGAAAGGAGGACACATCCGCTTCATACATTAAATGAACACACACACACACACACACACACACACACACACTGTAACACTGAAGGTTGTTATTTTGAACCTTTATAATACCTGAAGCCACGATACACTGACATGCATCTGACTTCAAACTCATCCTTCAAATATGTGTGAATCATTTAACAGTTGAGTTACACTTGTACACAAGTCACTATTTTCAAGGCGATTGAATCTGAAATACAAAGTCCAATAAACTGCTCCCCCTCCCCCCTTTTTGCAGGTGTGTCTAATATATCCACACTGCTGCAGAACCACTAGATCTCCGTGTAAGAATACCGTCTTAATTACAGCGGCTGAGACGTACTCATGACTCATTTTAGACTCAGGCCTTGTTTTTTGACATCCAGGTGATCAAAGTAATAAGGTCCTGCTTTGCTCAACTCAGATCATTTACCAAAAAAAATGACTTAGAAAAGATCAACCATGCAATTTATTCTGGCATCAGCAAGCGTCACATCCAAAGCCTGCTCGTGGTACCTACAGTCTCTAAAAACCCTTTTCACACATACGGAATTCTCCTGAAAAACTCTGAAGATTTGTCTACCTGGAGGTTCTTTAGATTATGTGTGAACGCAAACAGCCAAATTTTTTGCTCAGACTTTACCCGGAGTTTCTCCTCCAGACTCCTAGTATTTTATCCGCAGAAAATCCGAGTGAGCTGATGTCTGAACGCTGCAGCATATACTCCGGAGATTTCAACTCGAGCCAATAGAAAGAGAATGACGTTTATATAGTGACTGTCTAAAGTGTCTGCACGCGACCACTACGATCTCCGTGCTCTAATTAAACGTCTGCATTCTGTTTTCTGTTCGTCAGTATGTTGTTCTCCTCTCTTTTCTGGATGTTGTCATTCCATTGGATTACACATAGCATTGATATAAAGACAAATATTCTCATTATAACGTCGTGTAGCGGACTCTGTTGCTTCGGCCGCTACTTCCGCGTTGTTTATTTACGTCACGTCTTACCTCAGGAAATCCCCCGCCCCCCCCCCCCCCCCCCCCTCCCCTCTGACAGGGATAGTCCCCCGCTGTGAGGAGCATATGTGAACGACTAGGTCGGGAGAATCTCCGGAGAAGTCCTCCTGTAATTATCTAGATATTATCCGGAGTGCATATGTGAAAATGTTTTTTATGTACTATGGGAGGTAGAGCCTCCAGTCATAATGCCCCTCTCCTTTGGTGTCATCTACCAGTCAGAGTCCAGGAGGTAGACAACCTGTGTACTTTTAAGAGTAAGCTTAAAACTTTTTTGATAAAGCTCTTAGTCAGGGCTGCTGCAGGTATGGACCAGCTCCTAGTTATGCTGCTGTAAGCTTAGACTGCAATGGGACCTGGCTCTCTCTCTCTCTCTCTCTCTCTCTCTCTCTCTGTCTCTCTCTCTCTCTCTCTCTCTCTCTGTAAGTTACTAACCATAAATCTTCCTGGGAGCTCCTGAGCTCCATTGTCTCATATTGTCATTATTATAAACATTAATTGAACTATTATTAACAGCCTTACATCTATTATCATCGTTAGAACTATTAAAGTGAATCTTAGAGTTGCTCTACTTCAACCTCTAGAATTTTACATAATCAGTCCAGTTCTTCAAGCAGGTCCGTACTAAATCTCGACTTGTCACAACAGGTGACCCAGCCTTTCTAGCTCGGCCTCACAGCTGTGGAACTGACAGGCAGGCAAACTCTGTGTCCTCTTTTCAATCTCTCCTTTTTTTTATCTTGTACCTTTTTCCAACCATATTTTTTAGCCTACTTTTTTAACCATGTTTTTATTAATGCAAGGGATTTTATTTGTGTAATTGTGTATATTTTATACTTTTGGAAAGAGAGAGAGAGAGTGGGGAATGACATGCGGTAAAAGAGCCACAGGTCAGACCTCTGTACATGGGGCGAGCGCACTAACCACGGGGCTATGTGCGCCCCAGTAGGCGATTTGTTCTGCAGCATTACAAACATAACGTTACAGTTGATTCCAAAAGTTTCCAGAAACATATTCCTTCAGCTGAAGATCTATGCCCACTGAGAACATTCCCAGGTAACGATTAATACAAGAATATGAAACAGCTGATTTGAAGCAGTAACTTTGAACATAACTGAGTTTAGAGTCAGTACCATGGAGATCTAGCCAGGTTAAAAGAGAGTCAGCTCTGAGACAAGGAAAATTCTGACTTTGGGCTCAACAGACCTGACTCACCCTTTAATCTCGCTTCGCGGTACACCCCCTGGATACAGACAAAATCCGTGTTCACTGGGTAAATGCTTCACTAATCTTACAAAAAAAGTTCCAAACTTTATCTACCTAATGATGTGGAACATCATGCGTATACATAATGGGTTGATGAGAACAGATTTATTGCAAATGAGAGCAGAGAGAGTGAAGTCAAATAATAAAGTGGTTGGTTCTGCACTGTAACTTTTATTATATTTTTACTTTATTTATTTCAATTAATTTCATTTTAATTATTTTTATTTGAACATATTTTCAGATTGAATAATTTCAGCGATTTTTTTAATTTTCTATTTTGATGTTTCTTTTCTTTCCTCTGTCATGATGCTTTTGGTGTCGTTGTGTGAAGCACTTCCTTGTTGTTGAAATGTGCGACATAAGTAAACTTGGATTTAAAACCAAAACAATAATCTTCATTCTGAGACGCTGCTGTTAGTTCTAAGTTGGTTTGTTACACCCGTTCACACCCGACATTGTGAAATAAAACACATGACGGATGCAGCTTCAAAACTGAAATTACTTCAATTTTATAAATGATCATGTCTTCCACAAAGTATTATTAAAATAACTATTTCGTTCTAATTTAGTTGCAACTCGTCACATGTGCAACATTTTATACATGAATCAAACACATAAGCAGGTTATTTTACATGTAAAGGGAAAATTCCACACGTGTCTGTGGCCAGGTGAGGGCTTAGCTGGATCACCAGGGCACAGCAAGACATGCACACACACAGAAACCCCGACACACACCGAGGTATGTATGCAGATAGCTTAAGTGTTGACTAAGTCATTAGGAAATACTGGAGCGAGTGAACGACTTCAGAGTAAAGTTTCCACTCAGGGTGGATACACAGCGTGAGGTAAACCAGAAGGTGTGCTCTGATTGCATTACGTGTTTAAAACTATAATGATGTGAATCATATGTGCATGTTCACTGTGTAAACCACCGTGCATGAAGTCCTCTATCTTCTACAACATTAAGAAACCGGCAAAAATAATTACTGCTGTAAGCTACCAAATCTTTCTCCTTCAAAAAACGACTGGAACCTTAATCCTTTGTGTAAAATGTTTGCTGTGTTACCTTTTTGAGCATTTCATTTGATGTCATTTTTGAGTTTCATGATACTGTGTTTCTTTACTTATGAGGAATAATTGGTTGATCAGAGCTATTAAAAACCCTCAATTGTGCACAATTACAAAAGACACTAAAATACAATTCTAGAAAAGTTATGTTTTGTTTTTTTTACTTGATATCAGTGATGTTATGCAAATGCTCACATGCTCACTGAAGCATTGCACATGTATTTTAAGAAATGTGGATTCACAACTTTTAGCCTCACTATCGGACTCAATCATATTCTTTTCACTTGATTCAATGACTGCGTAAATGTTTTCCACATTACGTACTTTCTTCTTTGGATGTAGGAAAATGTATTCTATTTTTTTTCCTGCATAACCAATCTTCTCTTGAATGTAATTTTGAATAAAGATGGGCGGTGTGATTGTCCTTAACTCCCAAAAGTCTCAGGTAGGAAAAAAACTTCAAAAAAGGAAATTGAAAATCCATTCCCAAGCTGGTCAAATCCATGCATCATGATTTGCAATCTGTAGGAGTGGATTTGTAAACTGTGTGCTCAGTTTTGCAAACCCAGAGGTTGTAAATCCATGCGTACAGTTTACCAATCTGTGGACACAGATTTTAAACCATGTGCATGAAATTGTAAAAACTTTCTTACCTGAGCCTTGCTGGGCTCCGTACAGTTGCTTGGAGAGAATTACATTTAAACATTTGCCACAGATATATTTTCACTATGAGGTTGCTAATTGTGGTGACAGCAATTTATCCTTTTCCCTTTCTGCCCTTCTGTTTCTATGGGTCATAAATAAAGCTTGATGACTTGTTAATATCTTTTTAGAGAGATATTGTGCAAAATATTTATCTGGCATATGAAGAAGGTTGGTCTCTCATTTTCTCTGACTTTAAAAATAAACTGTCTTATGACAAAAACTCCAGACCTACCTAGGACCTAGGAGGTCCAAACTAATCTGAGAAATGGGTGACAGAGATCTTAAATCAAGGCCATAAAACTGTTCAGAACAAAAAAAACAATGACTGAAGCAGAATTAGATTCAGTGAATTGTGAAATATTCCTCTACAACATCCCCACATTTTCCTGCTCAGTTGGCTAGTAGAAAGTTTACTTTAATACTCCTTGCAATACTTTAAATGTGACATTAACTGTGGCAAAAACATACCCTTTAAGCTTAGATTAGACAAATATAACAAAAGAAAGGAGTCAAAATTTAAAAACCAAACTTCTCTCAAATAAAGTGAGTTCATAACTGCCAGCAGAAGTTTCAGGTGAAATATCTGTAGAGCTCTGTTTTGTCAGAATAGGCGCGAGCAGCTATTGTGTCCCGACTTCAAGGACAAACCTCTCTCCTGCTTCACGTTTTTCACTCTCCACTCTGAACATCACCCCGTCTTCTTGTGACTCCTCATAAAAGCCTGTTTCCACAGAGGAGGTCACACAGGTTGAACAGAAGAGAAGCTGAATTACCCTGAGTCAGAGTCGATCACTTACAAGTGTCTGAGTTTGTCCGTAACTTTCGAAAGCAACAGAAGGACGAACACAGAAAACAAAAGGAAAGTGAATGAACACTTTTTTTCTTTTCCGGGAGCTAGACAGCACTTGTATTTTTTTAACAAAGGATTTTGGGATGTTGAACTTTAATCGCACTTTGTATGAAGAACTTGAGAGAACAAAAAAAAAGCACCCATCTTAAATCACATGGAGGGTGTATTGTATCATCTGTTTCTAGAAGTCGACTTTCCTCTGCTAAGAGGGGCTCCACACTTTTCTCTTATATTAAGTTGTTTTGTAAACCCATTTCTTTTAACAGTGATTGCACTTGAAAGTTGTTATTCAGATACAAAAAGAAAATGTGTATCCAGGGCAACAAATCAATACAGCTGGAGCAAAAACAAGAAATAAAGCAAAATGTTGACAAAAAAAAGAAGAAGATAAAAACAGAAAAATATTCTGATGCAGTTGTTTACAGGTTAACCAGATCTAATAACCAAACACAGAGAAGCACCGTTCAGTTTCTATGCTCCTTATATCTGGAACAAACTCCCAGAAAACTGCCGAAACTCTCAGTTATTTTAAACTGAGGTCGGAGATTAACAGTTATAGCTCGGAAGATTTAAAAAGCAGGATGAAGAATGACTTGACGACTGTACATACATGTTCCTCTGCTTAACGCTTCTGATTGGCAGATGCTCTGCTTGTCAACAGGAAAGGCAGCAAACTGCGAGGGGCCCCCAAACCAGTAGAAGGCCCAGGAGGTCAGATAAAAAAAAGTAAACTAAAGCAGTGACCCATAATGAGCAAATGTTGCAATGCCAGTAGGAAACCTCCTTAAGGGGGCCCCCATCTGACAGCATTCACTCTCATTGCCCTGCAGAACGCTGGTTTGGAGGGGCCCCCCCCGATTGATTTTTTTGCCCGAGGGCCCCAACGGACTTTAGAAGCCGTTGGGGCTGCTGATTGGTTGATTGATGTAATATTTGTTTATTTTCTGTCTTTGTTCTACGTCTTAAACTTTTATGGCCAGGAATGTCTTGAAAAAGAGATCTTGTACCTCAACTGGAAGTGACATGGCCTGCTGTTGTGTTTTCCATCTTTCTGTTTATGTAGCTCTGCAAGCATCAAACTTCAAATGTAACTCATCAGACGCCTCCCTCTCTTATTGGACTAGCCTCTCATGAATGAACAAGTCATTCGCTGGAGGTTAAAATTGAATTATTTCTGCATAATCCAGAGAATAATGTGTGTTTTCACAAGCCGTCCTCAGTCTGCTGCACTTTGTGGCTTAAGGGCTTTTAGCTGCGTATAACTTTCTTTATGAATGTATATCGCAAAGTGAAGGGCACAGAGGTCAGAGACTGAACAACTCGAGGGGAACATCTTCAAACATCTCCATCTTCAAACTATTTACAGAACAGTTGGTTTCTGTAAATATCCCTTTAATCGGCCTAATGAAAACACAAGCTGAACACAACCACAAGCTGTCCTATTATAAGCCATTAAATATGGATTATAGTGAACTACCCCGAGGTTCTCTCTCTCTCTCTCTCTCTCTCTCTCTCTCTCTCTGCTCTTTAATATCGGGTTGTTCAGTCAGCGAGAGTGAGAGTTCACACACACAGCTGTAATTAGCAGCTTAGGCAGAATGCCAGCTCTGTAAATGCACTGTAATGTGTGTGTGAGAGAGAGAGAGAGAGAGAGAGAGAGCGAGCTGACAGTGATGTACACAGGTGTGCATATTCGTGCCTGTGTTTGTGTGCCGTGAGTCACACAGTTGTGCGTGGGTGTGTTGTTTGTCTTATCTGTGTGCTGATGGAGAGAGCTGAGGTGCTTGGAGACGGGCTGTGACGTGTATATGTTTGTGAGTGTGTGTGTGTGTGTGTGTGTGTGTGTGTGTGTGTGTGTGCAGGTAGAGTGATCGCTCTCTAACACCTGGTATTAGCTCCAGTAATCCTCGCACCACATCGTACTCACGCACCAGTCCCCAAACACTCAGCCTTTGCTCCGTCCTGCTTGTTTCACAACTTGTTCTTGGAAAGCCAAAACACACAGGTTAAATAACACACAGCGCTGTCAGCCATGTTGGACTCACTCACTTACTTCAAGTGAAGGTGGAAAAAACAAAAATCTATGTTTCCTGGTGTAAAACATGAACTGTAGCAGGCTCTTTGATCCCAGCACAAGCTCAAGAATATCACTTTAAGTGAGTTACTTTAGCTTTCTATCATGAAAACATGACATTGGCAGACCTGCTTGGAGCTGAATAAATCAGCTGGTGCCAGCATGCTGGAGAGCATCACATTGATTTATAAAACCACAAATCTGATGTCTAATCTTTAAAGTCTTTATATGAGATTTTTCACACTTAAATATAATAGAAATCAAGTATATCCTCTGAAAATAACTCTGTGAGTCATGACTGTCTACAATGGGTGTAACACCCGAGTCCCACTGTCTGTGATGTTTTCAGAGTTTTCAGAGTCCTATCTTCACTTTGTTTACATCGCCTGGACGGCCGGCTGACTCCTCCCCTCGTGTATAAAAGTTGTTTAATTGAGGGACTAGAGAAAAGAAGAATAACATACTGTACTCACTGCTTAACTGTGTTTCTAGATCACGCTCATTTCAGGTAAATTTACATGCAGTGTGAAGATACGAGCATAATAAAGATCGCTAGCATTAGCATGCTAACACAACAATGCAGCGTGAGTTGTTTTGGTTTCATGCTGGTGCTCAAGGGCGACATCTGCTGGATGAAAAAAATATAAAGCATATAAAGCCTTTCATGTCTGATTGTGGAGACTTCATACCTTTAAAACTGTTTGTAAATTCAAATGTATGAATGCCAAAAATCATCTTTCAATAACTCACCGATTTTAAATGATAACCTTGACATGAAAGTCAGAGACAGCTCTCTCGCTTAGTTTGAGAAAATACAGTGAATATCAAAAGGATAAAACTGTTACACATTGAGAATTCTGCAGAAGTGCATGTACAGAATTACTTACTTTTTAGAAGTTCTGTATGCGCATAACTTTTGTTTCCTGTGACAGTAAGGCATATAGTCACAACATGCCGACCTGAGGACGCCCCTGTGACCCAGTCGACCCAATACTGCAATCAATTTCCACTTAGCAACCGCTGTAACTTCTTGGATTTAGTTTCATCTACAGGTAGATTTGCAAACTCCAAAGTAATGCTCTACAGGTTTCGGTGATGCCTTCGCTTGCTGACGTCTTCAAGTCTGATTAGCTGCACCTGTATGCTGAGCTCGTAGGTGGAAGCTCAAACTATAATTCAGTTTGACATAAAGGAGCATGTTACTTTTGACTCGTCATCTGAGCTGTCTGGGAGGTTTTTTTTTAAAGTGAAATGAACCTTTCAGAAGTCGTGTCGTTAATTTTCCATTACTGCTGCAGCAGGAAGACGTTTGTGACAGCTTATCTACGGTGCGCCAAAGGGGACAAAATAGCATGCGATTAACGCGTTAATGCTGACAACTCTAAAAGCAACATATCAACAAAACTATTTCAATATTTTTTTTTGTCAATTGGAAAAACACACTTATCATCCAGCCTACCTACAAAACACAATCACATGTTCTGTTGAACTGTATGACCGGGACCTTGATCAGACGAACACGATATTTTCACTGTGTGTGTTTCAAACTGTTTTCAATTTGTGCATGAAAAACCCTGAGATGTGGGATAGGGACAATAAAAAAAGGTTGAGGCAAACAAATGCAATGTGAACAGCCAGAAACAGACAGAAGGAACAAGGACGCTGCAAGCGCCATCAAACATCTCTTCTGCACATGATTAATGGCAGCTTACTGAAAAACAATCTAAGAATTAAGTCCTTATGTCAACATAGAATAGGGGGATGGATACAGACATTAAAGGTCCCATATTATGATTTTTCTGGTTTTATATTCTCTTATGTTTTCCAAGTCTCAAAAATTCAAAGTCCGCGGAAACGCAGCTTCTCCTACGTCCTCCTGTTAGCTGCAGCATTAGCTGCATGTAACGCTCTGTTCTAGCCCCCCTCAAATTTTTTTTGCCAGTGTGACGTCTTGTCAGTGTGATATCACTGATCTAAGTCCATTGGCTCATTGTGGTAAGCCCTGCAGCTCATGTTGCACGCCCGTTAACTTCTGTAGCACGCCCACGATATGCCGTAGCCTGCGGTAGCACAGTAGTGCTAAGGTGCTAATGTTTTTGCTCCCCTCGGAGCCAAAGTGGCTGCATTCCCAATATGGTGAAAGGGGCGGGACATTTCCGAGAAACGTGCTGAGCGACTGACCGATTACGGCAGAGCTGACAGGCCGACCGATCAGATCAGACTTGGCACACGTGGGGACTCTGAACGTGGGCACTTCAGAGCCTTAGAGAGAGAGTCAGAAGAGAGCCGGTGCATGGAGCGGCAGAACATGAAAACAGACACTTTTTTATAACTTTAGCTATTGTGAACATACTTTAGTAGGTACATAGATTAAATATATGAACCCCAAAAAGGGCAGAATATGGGCTCTCTATTAATTTTCTCTTGCAGAAGAAAAGTAAAGATTTGCTTGAAACTTGATGGACAACTGCTTCATGCCTCTCTGTGTGTTTCACTCTAATGTCACGTCAGTCCGTCCTCCATTCTGTCCCTCTTTCAGTCCGTCCTCCATTCTGTCCCTCTTTCAGTCCGTCCTCCATTCTGTCCCTCTTTCAGTCCGTCCTCCATTCTGTCCCTCTTTCAGTCCGTCCCATATTAGATTTGCTCCTTTAATAATTAATGCAGGAGGTATTTTGTAAAGCTAAAGGCCTGCAATCCTCGGTGTCAAATTCAGAATTAGTTCCTCCTCCATTATTAACGTACTCGAGGGCAACAGGTTAACAAGAGGAACTCTGTAATGATGGATGGAGTAGGGCTGGGTGATATGACCTCAAATCAATATCATGTTAATTGAACATTTGACCTCGATTACGATTAATGAACGATTACTTATTTTTTTTTGTTTTTTGCCCTCATGGTTCACTGACGAGGTCTCTACTGTAAATATGCTCAACTATTAAAGCTGGGATATCTTTTCTAATGAAAGAGTGCATATCTGATGAACTATTTTGTGGTTATTCATTGAATATTTAGAACTGAAATCATAACATCAAAGCAAATGAGAACGACATATTTTAGTTTTAAAGTAGAAATGAAATTCTTTAAAACAGTAGAAAATAAATAACTTGCATTTCTTGCAACATTTTTTCCCGCAGTGACAAAATGTGTCCGTCTCGTTGAACACATGACATAAATGAACAACATCTAACAGGATTTTCTTCATTGTTGTTTTGCAGTTGGTAACATATATTTCTTAGCTTCCACGTTGAATGGGTTTTCTTCGTACAGAATCTAGACACACATTTAGACACTCAAAGCTTCTTGTTTTTCCTCCGTGACCGTGTATGAAATACTCGAGTCAGTCAGGCGAGGAATGAAGGAAGGTCATTTGTCTGTTGATTGAATATTTCCCCTGAGTGAAATCATTCGGCCTATGCAGAAAAATACTTCCAACAAATTTCTCAGGCAACTTAACATTTTAAATTTGAAAACACGGTTCTTTTTTTCTTCATGCAGGTATCAATTAGTTTGAAAAAAGTCCTGAAAGATGTTTTTACTGCATTTTAATGGCTACCCGAGGCCAGTAGAATTATTTATTAGCATGAGATCACTTTATTAGAAAGTCAATCAAAGAAAAATAAATAAAGAAAAAATCTTTTTATATCTTAATAAAACCCTGACAGATTATTATTCTATTTACAGATCAGATTTACAATCATGGAGCATGCACAAAGACAGCTGTTGTATTGATATTGAATCATCGTTTCCTCTCAGCCGCGATGAAGACGATATTAAAACTCCAGTTTTTAGGTTAAGAAAAAGTGTGACATGAATACTGATGCCTCTATATGAGCAAAAAAAGACCATCAAAGAGAAGATTTATCATTTCTATAATGTTAATTATTATGCCTGAAACAACTGCTGAAGGGTAGGTGTCAGACAAAGTGATTACCAGCATCCTGCAGAAACAGCCTTAGCTTATATTGTCCACAGTAAAGGTTCTTAATGATACATTAGACTGTTAAAAGAAAGCAGGATGATACTTTTTGTTAACAGAAATGACTTAAACGTGAGATCAGCCAAGAGATAAGATATGAAGCTTTTAATGTTCAAGTTATTTAAAGTTAGAAGAAACGCTGCTTTTATTTGTGTTGAATTTGAGTACTTGAGATACTTTTGTTGCTTGGCTTACAAAGTATAATTTAACCAAAAACAATCTTCTGTACTGGTCTATATATCCACATGTTCCATATGTTTATGCTAAACTGTTGAGTCTACTACAATCAGAATTCAGGTCCAAAAGTGTGAGCGGGTCAGACAGATTGATGATTATTGTATAATATTTAGTTTGCTGCTATTTGAAAAAAATGAAGGGCAATATCAAGACACTGAAATTCGTTACGACCAATCAGATCTCCTCTTATTACAATCCAGTGCTTTGCGTTCGTGGATTTGAATTGAAGACTAACACTTGCTGCAGCCGCTTGCACTTTGTGACAATCTAGGTTTCATAAAGCCAGAATAACCCGAGGAGGTTTAATAAAAGTAGATCTACAGAACTTTGCCTGAAACACTTTGTGCTTTAAAAGCTTCTTATCACAGTTTACTTTTTTTTTACTTAACTTTTGTTTTCTTCTCATATTGTGTGTATGATTCCTTTTTCTATTTACTTATATCATGATTTATGTCTGCTGTCTTTAGTCAGAGTAATCTCTGCCCCTAAGAATATGATTTACTAACCTTCACTTCCTGTGATCAACTGTCGTTATCGTTAAGTTCCTGTCAGAGTTTTTAAAGGTGTTTCAACACAACAGGTGAAACGTTATTTTCAAACACTTTCACAAAAGAAACATCGAGGAGGAGAGAGGACACAGATAATGAAACTTTAAAATAAACTCCCTCTTCTTTGACATGCAGGTTTTGAATTGTGTCCTGCCGGGGCAAAGTCATCGACTTACAGGAAGTACAAAAACTTAAACATTTTTTTTAAAAATCAGCAGTGAGCATAATTCATTCATGAAATTATATCTCCTTCCCAAACAGATTAAAAACATTTTGTAGACTTCAAATAAAACATCATTTGTAAGCGATGGCTTTGGGATAAAACATTCAAATGAATTATTTATTTTTCTCTGACACAGATTGAACTCTCGGACAAGTCGCACATGGAAGAAACTATCACACACGACAAACAAACAGATTAACTACAATAAAAAAACAGGCATCAGAACCCCATCAGGCCCTGTGTTAGAAAGCAGGCCATTGTAGTTGAAGTTGTGCAGACGAGACAGTCTGGAGTGACCGTTAGACGAGACTGAGACACCAGAGACAGCGAAGAATCCCTCAGGGATGAGACGGAGAGGAGAGAGAGAGAAAACTGGACTAAAACAAGGTAATGGAGGGAGACAGAGTGGCTCAGGGAACAAAGGAGTTTCATAGCTGTCACTCGTTTCGTTTTTTTTTTTTTTTCTGTAGTTCTATCCTTTCTTTTGTCTGAGAAATAACTGTAAGAGCCAGGAGGCCCTGAGCAACAGCTGGCAGGTGGGAAGAGAGGGAGGAAGGGAGGGAGGGAGGGAGTGAGGGAGGAAAGAAGGAAAGGGAAGGAGATAAGTGAGAGAGGGAAAGGTGGAATGAGCAGAGGGATGGAGGGAGCAGCGTTCAGCAACTTTGGATACAAACTCTGATTATATTTTAAGTTACATCACTATTACGAAGATTTGTCAGAACAAATGTGAAGGAGATTTTTTTTTTAAACAAGTAACCATCGCAATTCTTTCACCCAAGTATCAGCGGAGACTGATGCACTCTCTGGAGTTGCTCCAGCAACAACAACAACAACAA
Source organism: Labrus mixtus (assembly GCF_963584025.1). NCBI lineage: Eukaryota > Metazoa > Chordata > Actinopteri > Labriformes > Labridae > Labrus > Labrus mixtus. The sequence goes on along the minus strand of NC_083614.1, from coordinate 30,777,144 downwards.
CAACAACAACAACAACAACAACAACAAAACGACACTGTGGTAGATGACACAGTGATTTTAAACAACTAACGGCGTCTATCAAAATAGTTAAGTATTAATATATATTCTAAATTATTTGACATTTCTGTTCATTAATTTAGCTGTGACATTTAGTGAAGGCAGTGTTTAGCTGCATTAAATCTTATTTTTGTTTTGTTTTTTCATGTAGTTTACAATTATGCCACTAAAGGTCCATCTAATGTAGGTGCTGGGTGGCCATTAAATGAGGCCTGTGTACTAAAAAATAAAATATCCCTGGTATAAACTTTGGATTGGATAGAAAGTTTAGTAGTGATTTCATAAAGTCAGTTCAGGTTGAAGATTTATTTGTACTTGATATGATCTCCTCTAATACGCAAGATTAACAATCAGAATGACTGAAACTCTCGTGAAATTAAATGGCTGCTCAGCCAGAAGCTCAAAAAGAAACATAATACTTTTATGAAAAAAACAGAAAGTCAAATAAGTTTGAGCACAAAACAGCAAAGAACATAAAAACTGCTTTTTAGTAAACAGTAACGAGGGGTTTAAAATACATGTAAATAATTATTATATGCAACATATTGATATACAGTATGTAATACACACTCACACACACACACATAACCCCCCCCCCCCCCCCCCCCCCCCCCCTACACACACACACACACACACACACACACACAGCGTCTCAGTTAACCAGATAGTGAATAGGCTGCAGACAGACATGTGTGATTACAGCAGATACTGTTGCTCTCACTGCTCTGTTGTTTCTCTCTCTCTTTCTCTGTTTCAAACAGGGAGAGGGAAGGGGCGAGGGAGAGAGAGAGAGAGAGAGAGAGAGAGAGAGAGAGAGAGAGAGAGAGAGAGATGAAAAGAAGGTACAATCTAGTTGTTTTTTGCTCTCCTGTCTCTGTTAAGCGAGCTGTCAACTTCCAGTTCCAAACATCAGACTTTTGACAAACAAATTCATTCTTCTGGAGTGCTGTGTGTTACATCTTTATAAATATAATATTACACATATTGTAATAGCAATAAGACAAACAAGGAATCAGTTATTATTAAATAAACTAAACTATTTAAAAATAATCACATGAGAAATTGGGAGGTCATGTTGAAATAATATACTCAGCTTGTTACTTCATACTGCACATAGCATTTATAATATAACTATTGAACCCACCATTAATATTCACTATTAAAAACCTGGCCCCTTCTTAAATGCAGCTCTATTGTTTTTTATTATTGAAATGTTGTGTTTAAGCTTCATGGTCATGAATGTGCCACATTGTACAAAAGGGTTTTCCTGACACTTTGTGATCAGGGTCTTGTGTTTACATGGCACATACTGTAGTTGTGCACTCCTTTGACATGAAAAGGCTACAATAAAAGATATCCTTTTCCCACAAATATTACAAATGTATGCATCCTCCTGTTGTGAATTGTGTAAGTTAGATAAATAACAGCACCTTACCGTAATACACCACTCTGCTGATTCTCTGAACATCTGAAAGTTAAACATTACCAAGATTACAGCAGAAGATTTTTTTTTTTTTTTTTTTTTTTTATTCAAGTCTATTCCTTTTTCGAATCAGGAGGAAATATTTCAGCTTGTTCTCCTACTTTTCAGAGCTCTTACCTTGGACTGGAGGTCGAGGTTCCTCTCTTTTTCAGCTCAAGTGAAATGTCCTCTGCACAAAAACACACAATCAGTGTCAAGGTCGGCTGCAGGGGAAATCTTTTGAGTTTCACTTACTGCTGTATTTTTTTTATTTCCCTGCTTAAAATTTACAAAGGAGAAAACAAACACACGCACACACACAAGCTGTAACACATGCACACAATAACAAACACTTGTAAAAAAAAAAATAACAGAGACATCTTATGAAAAACTGGGTGAAATACAGAAGCAAGAAAAAAAGACAAATATCTCTCACACACACACACACACACACACATACACGCACACTAAGCTGTAAACAAACATGTTGTTGAGACCATCTCCAAACAGGTCAACTATAGCCTAATGTCCCATGCATACAGCTGACCATGTGTGCATGTGCTCGTGTGTGTGTGCATGTAGCTGCCAGTGCCAGTAGTCCATTCACTTACACCCGGCAGCCTCCAACACTCAATCACCCGTTTATCTCGGCTTGTCTTCCCCCAGACACACACACACACACACAACACCCTCCTCACACACACAAATACACGCCAACTCAGACCAGGCAGATGGTTGTGCCACCCACCCCTGCCAAAGCAGCGCGGCAACACACACTCACACACACACACACACACACACAAATGAAGGGGAGGGGACCGTCTGTTTCAGCTGCCTCTCCTTGTCACAGGTTGGCATCAGCTGTGCCCACCATCAATCCATCATACTCTCTCCCTGTCTCTCCCCCTGTGAGGATACCCGTTTGCGCCCACCTGTTACAGCCATATAAGAATGAATAAAACATCAAGTAAACAAAAAAAAGAAACAAATATGATCACTTCTGGTTCCACAAAACCTAATTGGCCAAACAGATATCGACAGACTTAAGGCTTCAACAGGAAAAGCTTACAAGCCAGGCGTGGACTACAGGGGGGGGGGGGGGGGGGGGGGGGGGGGGGGGGGGTGGTCTCTGATATTGATATCTTTACCTTCAATTTCAAATAAAAATGTGCATAAATGTTAAATGCAAACTAATCAAACAAAATACACATACTGGAGCCATCAATGCTTAACACAACAACAACAAAAAAACATTCAATCTTGTTTGATTAAAAATCAACGAAAGCTGAGGTGTTGAAATGTAACAAAGTGGGTTTCTTAAGGGTTGGGGGCCAGGCTATTTCCTGGTTGATAGATAGGTTGTCTTTGTTGTCGCTGTTTCCGCACGTGTCCACTCTTTACCGCTAAGCTAACCAGCTGCTGAAAATGAAATAACATTTAATGTGCAATAACAATCATGCTGCAATAGAATTTAATGTGGAATAATAATCATCAATACTATCCAAAGGTCCTACACCACTGAAGACTTCTCTGAATGCACTCTCTTTTTTATACATTTTATTTTATACTTCTTTTCATAGCTTTATGGATGGACGTGTGTGATGAAAAAAGGGATATGTGGGAATGTGATAAATATTACAAACTTTGTTGAACAATGTGCAATGACAGAAAAAGGCATTCAAATTGGATTTTTCTAACTGCTAAGGTTGCCTTTATTGTGGTAAAGTTAAAAATCTAAAAAAAAGGTTTAGGTCGTTTTCTTTTATTGAAATCACATGGCTAAAACAGAGTTTGTTTGTTTTCGGTCGACTCCTGAATCAGCACCCTGGACAGCGTTTATGATGAACATCTTTTTGTAAGAGAGTTATTTCATTTAGAGGATAAGAAGGTCTCACTCTCCAGCTGTAAAAAAAAAAAAAATCCAGAAATAATCCCTGGTTGTGAGCAGAAGTGTCTTTGCACACTTTGAAAACCCTTAAACCATCAATGTTGTTTGAACCAAGTGGTCAAAAAAAGAGGAGCAGATTTCAGTGGCCTCATTCGCTCTAACATGCTGGACTGGGGAGGCCAAGCAGGAAGGATGAATGGTTTGAGGCCTCCTGCAGCTGTTACATTACTCTAACCCTGAGGCTGAACACAAATACACACACACACACACACACACACAAGGAAAATGGACGTTGCAACTAACACATAAATCACCCGTTAACAAAGAGAGTGACAACAAATCTTAACGGACGCAACAAATCACAGTGTGAGTGAATGGCAACGACTAGTGAGCATCTGTGTGTGTCTTTAATATGCATGTGTACGTACAGTATCTGTCTGTGTGTGTGTGTGTGTGTGTGTGTGTGTGTGTGTGTGTGTGTGTGTGTGTGTGTGTGTGTGTTTACTTTGTGTCTGAGTAGCAGTCAGAAACACAACTTGGCTAAAGTGAAAAAGATCACTTCCAAAAGTAAATGCTTATGTCATATCTTGAATTCACTCATTCTCTCTCTCTCTCTCTCTCTCTCTCTCTCTCTCTCTCTCTCTCTCTCACACACACACACACACACACACACACACACACACACACACACACACACACACACACACACAAGTCATGCTTATCCCTGTTTGCAGCTCACAAATCAACACATCCTTATAGATTACCACACACACCTTAATCTCCCCCCTAATTCCTTAATGTCTCAGGCAAAGGTACAAGCCAGCAGAAACCAGATTAGATTTAGTCTGCACTCCAACAACTTTTTTGCAGAGCTCAAAAAGACCAACCTGCAGCAAAAAAAAAATTATTTAAACCCAAAATACTGAGTCAACCATTTGCATCAGATTTGCGAGTAAATCCAACGTGATTACACAGTGTCGGGATGTAATGTGATATTTTTCTGCATGTAAAGTGAAAAGAGCAGACTGCACAGATATACTGTAAGTTGTTGGGTTTAACTGGAAATGAAAACATCGACTAGTCTGATGATAACTGCTGAGGTTTCTCCACATCGTAGAGTCGGTTTGGGTGAATGCACGCACATTAAAAAAACAAGAATCAACATTATTATTTCAGTATATTTGAAGACAACATGTCATTTATAGATCTTAAGTATATTTATGTGATCACACAGTAAAATAGTCTGTACAGTCTTTTCCTTTTGTCAATATAACTTTAGTTGCTTGTGTTACTCAATCACCATAATATGAGTTATTGTTCCTTTATTGTTTAATAAATGGAAAACCATGTTAAAGGAAGAATATGCGACTTTTTGATCCAGCAGATATCGCCCTTGAGCACCAGCATGAAACCAAAACAACTCGCGCTGCATTGTTGTGTTAGCATGCTAATGCTAGCGATCTTTATTATGCTCGTATCTTCACACTGCATGTAAATTTACCTGAAATGAGCGTGATCTAGAAACACAGTTAAGCAGTGAGTACAGTATGTTATTCTTCTTTTCTCTAGTCCCTCAATTAAACAACTTTTATACACGAGGGGAGGAGTCAGCCGGCCGTCCTGGCGATGTAAACAAAGTGAAGATAGGACTCTGAAAACTCTGAAAACATCACAGACAGTGGGACTCGGGTGTCACACTCGACGGTCATGACTCACAGAGTTATTTTCAGAGGATAATCTTAATTTCTGCTACATTTATGTGTAATATGTTGCACATTCATTCAGCCTTTAATCCTGTCTGATTGCATAAGTTTAGGAAGTTTCCCTATGTGTCTTTTTTCAAAGAAGCTAATGGAAAACTACAAAGACACAGAGTGTGAATAAGTGTCTTTGATTGTGCACTTGTGCATACCTCATGTTAAACTGTGCATCTTGTTTTCAGTGCTTGCTAAACAGAAATGTTGAGATTTAAAAGTTTGTACGGGGTATTTGCATTTATGCATGCTTGTGTTTCTCTCTGTTTCCCAGTGTGTGTGTGAGCGAGCGAGCGAGTGAGAGAGAGAGAGAGAGAGAGACAGGACAACTAAGCCAGTCAAGAAAGGGGTCCGATGCTGCTGGTGTGGT